>NC_086062.1:11953387-12144315 GCF_947568885.1 Cydia strobilella | reverse complement strand
GGAAGCAAGAGAAAATATGAAAACAATATCTCTCCAAGGAAAAATATTGATTTTGCATTGGATTAAAGCACACGCGGGGTTGGAAGGGAACGAGAGAGCGGATGAGCTTGCAAAAGGAGCAGCTGCAGACTCAAAACGAAAACCAGACTACGATCAATGTCCGATCGCATACGTAAAGCGACGCCTGCGTATGGCAACGCTTGACGAATGGAACCACAGATATAAGTCAGGCGAAACCGCATCTACAACTAAGCTGTTTTTCCCGGACATAGTGGCGGCATACAATGTAATTCGCAAAATGGAACCAACAAATGTTACGACGCAGCTTATGACAGGGCACGGAGGATTCTCTGAATACCTAAACCGCTTTAGGTGCAAGGAGAGTCCCTCGTGCATCTGCGACCCGGCAAAACACGAATCAGTTGAACACATACTACTGGAATGTCCGATACATGCAAAAGAACGATTTGATTTCGAACAAAGAACAGCGACCAACCTAACATCCGAGGTAATAAGGGAACTAATTTCAGGAGAAAATAAAGAGGAGTTTGTAAAATACTGTATAAAAATTGTAAAAATAGTAATCAATAGAAACAAAACTAGATAAGAAAGTTATGTTTGATTAATATAATAAGTATATTAAAATAAACATAAAATAATAGAATAAGGAAAAACATAAAATAATAGAATAAGGAAACAAAAAATGTAAATAGCGTAGAGTAAAAATTACAGAGAGAAATGTAAAACCCGAACCACCTTGAATGGACACAACTGTATTCTTGATTATTTACAACCCCCAATGAAAGGACCACCAAGTACAATCCCTGAAACAATTAAAGGAAGAAATAAATATATAGTATAGAATAGGCAAACGTAGCTGGGAGTCCCACCCAGAAAAAGCAATGCAAGACGATGAATGAAAGAAAGATAGTATGAAGCATGAAAGTGCGAGAAGAATAAAAGCGAGAACTGGAATGAAAGATACACGCTAACATAGGCTCCGATCATGTTGGAGGATAAAAAAAAAAAAAAAAAAAAAAAAAAAAAAAAAAAAAAAAAAAAAAAAAAAAAAAAAAAAAAAAAAAAACCTAACCTAACCTAACCTAACCTAACCTAACCTAACCTAAACTAACCTAACCTAACCTAACCTAACCTAATAGGTTTTCCATTTTCCATTTTCCATCCCATGACTAATGTTAAAGGTCCTATCAAAATCGGACAAGCCGTTTCGATTTGGGAACCAAAACAGACAAAATGTCACAGTCAATTTTGACAGATAGTATTAACAATGTCACTCGGTGCTATATTCTATCCCAAAAAGATAATTTTCACTGAAAATGACCAAAACTGTCAATCTGTCAAATTTGACTGATATGTCAAACAACTCTATACTATGTCACTTAGTACCAAACTTTAACAAAACATGTTAATTTTCACTAAAAATGACAAAAACTATCAAACTGTCAATTTTGTCATTTTTGACAGATGTGTCAAACTACATTTTCCATCCCATGACTACTGTTGAAGGTCCTATCAAAATCGGACCAGCCGTTTCGATTTTGGATGCAAAATTGTCAAAATGTCACAAATATCAATTTTGACAGACAGTATAAATCTACACTTAACAATGTCACTTGGTGCTAAATTATATCCCAAAAAGATAATTTTCACTGAAAATGACCAAAACTGTCAATCTGTCAAATTTGACTGATATGTCAAACTACTCTATACTATGTCACTTAGTACCAAACTTTAACAAAACATGTTAATTTTCACTAAAAATGACAAAAACTGTCAAACTGTCAATTTTGACATTTTTGACTGATGTGTCAAACTACATTTTCTATCCCATGACTACTGTTGAAGTTCCTATCAAAATCGGACCAGCCGTTTCGATTTTGGACCCAAAACTGTCAAAATTTCACAAAATGTCAATTTTGACAGAATTGACAGATAGTATAAATCTACACTTAACAATGTCACTTGGTGCTAAATTATATCCCAAAATTAGAAATTTCACTGAAAATGGCAAAAACTGTCAAACTGTCAAATTTGACAGATGTCAAACAACACTAAGTACATTAAACTATGTCACTTAGTACCAAACAATAACAAAACATGTTAATTTTCAGCAAAAATGACAAAAACTGTCAAACTGTCAATTTTGACAGTTTTGACAGATGCGTCAAACTACATTTTCCATCCCATGACCAATGTTGAAAGTCCTATCAAAATCGGACCAGCCGTTTAGAAGATACAGAATTTTTCCTTAAACTGAATTTCGGTCAAGTTCGAGTCGGAATTAGCTTTTTCCATACAAATTAGGTCGAGGCGCCTGATGAAGGTAATAGCAATGTTTCTCTATATTTTTACCTCTAAAAAATTAATATCTCAAAAACGGTAAGAGATAAAAAAAAATGGACTTGAAATTCGAGCTATCGGCACCACGTAGTAGGTGCACGAGGTACGGTGTGCCTACCTTATATATTTTTTTCAAAATTTTTGGACGCTAAAAAAAAATTTAAAAAAATGCAAAAATAATCTAACCCGGGTCTAAAATCTTTATTTATTATCCGATTTTAATGTAAAAAACGTCATTCGATGCGCAATTATTGAAATTTTGGGGTAGGGTAGAAACCAAACACCTAATTATTATAAGTTTTTAATAAAAAATTAAAAACCGCAAATTTTCAAAAAAAATGTATGGGAGGTACCAGACGCAGGGCGATTCAATACCAAAAGCGAAAGACCATAGATAGATTAGGTAAAAAAAAGCCCCTATGCCAAATTTGAACGAAATCGACCGAGAATAGACCCTATAACCTAACCTAATAGGTTTTCCATTTTCCATTTTCCATCCCATGACTAATGTTAAAGGTCCTATCAAAATCGGACAAGCCGTTTCGATTTGGGAACCAAAACAGACAAAATGTCACAGTCAATTTTGACAGATAGTATTAACAATGTCACTCGGTGCTATATTCTATCCCAAAAAGATAATTTTCACTGAAAATGACCAAAACTGTCAATCTGTCAAATTTGACTGATATGTCAAACAACTCTATACTATGTCACTTAGTACCAAACTTTAACAAAACATGTTAATTTTCACTAAAAATGACAAAAACTATCAAACTGTCAATTTTGTCATTTTTGACAGATGTGTCAAACTACATTTTCCATCCCATGACTACTGTTGAAGGTCCTATCAAAATCGGACCAGCCGTTTCGATTTTGGATGCAAAATTGTCAAAATGTCAAAAATCGGACCAGCCGTTTCGATTTTGGATGCAAAATTGTCAAAATGTCACAAATATCAATTTTGACAGACAGTATAAATCTACACTTAACAATGTCACTTGGTGCTAAATTATATCCCAAAAAGATAATTTTCACTGAAAATGACCAAAACTGTCAATCTGTCAAATTTGACTGATATGTCAAACTACTCTATACTATGTCACTTAGTACCAAACTTTAACAAAACATGTTAATATTCACTAAAAATGACAAAAACTGTCAAACTGTCAATTTTGACATTTTTGACTGATGTGTCAAACTACATTTTCTATCCCATGACTACTGTTGAAGTTCCTATCAAAATCGGACCAGCCGTTTCGATTTTGGACCCAAAACTGTCAAAATTTCACAAAATGTCAATTTTGACAGAATTGACAGATAGTATAAATCTACACTTAACAATGTCACTTGGTGCTAAATTATATCCCAAAATTAGAAATTTCACTGAAAATGGCAAAAACTGTCAAACTGTCAAATTTGACAGATGTCAAACAACACTAAGTACATTAAACTATGTCACTTAGTACCAAACAATAACAAAACATGTTAATTTTCAGCAAAAATGACAAAAACTGTCAAACTGTCAATTTTGACAGTTTTGACAGATGCGTCAAACTACATTTTCCATCCCATGACCAATGTTGAAAGTCCTATCAAAATCGGACCAGCCGTTTAGAAGATACAGAATTTTTCCTTAAACTGAATTTCGGTCAAGTTCGAGTCGGAATTAGCTTTTTCCATACAAATTAGGTCGAGGCGCCTGATGAAGGTAATAGCAATGTTTCTCTATATTTTTACCTCTAAAAAATTAATATCTCAAAAACGGTAAGAGATAAAAAAAAATGGACTTGAAATTCGAGCTATCGGCACCACGTAGTAGGTGCACGAGGTACGGTGTGCCTACCTTATATATTTTTTTCAAAATTTTTGGACGCTAAAAAAAAATTTAAAAAAATGCAAAAATAATCTAACCCGGGTCTAAAATCTTTATTTATTATCCGATTTTAATGTAAAAAACGTCATTCGATGCGCAATTATTGAAATTTTGGGGTAGGGTAGAAACCAAACACCTAATTATTATAAGTTTTTAATAAAAAATTAAAAACCGCAAATTTTCAAAAAAAATGTATGGGAGGTACCAGACGCAGGGCGATTCAATACCAAAAGCGAAAGACCATAGATAGATTAGGTAAAAAAAAGCCCCTATGCCAAATTTGAACGAAATCGACCGAGAATAGACCCTATAACCTAACCTAACCTAACCTAACCTAACCTAACCTAACCTAACCTAACCTAACCTAACCTAACCTAACCTAACCTAACCTAACCTAACCTAACCTAACCTAACCTAACCTAACCTAACCTAACCTAACCTAACCTAACCTAACCTAACCTAACCTAACCTAACCTAACCTAACCTAACCTAACCTAACCTAACCTAACCTAACCTAACCTAACCTAACCTAACCTAACCTAACCTAACCTAACCTAACCTAACCTAACCTAACCTAACCTAACCTAACCTAACCTAACCTAACCTAACCTAACCTAACCTAACCTAACCTAACCTAACCTAACCTAACCTAACCTAACCTAACCTAACCTAACCTAACCTAACCTAACCTAACCTAACCTAACCTAACCTAACCTAACCTAACCTAACCTAACCTAACCTAACCTAACCTAACCTAACCTAACCTAACCTAACCTAACCTAACCTAACCTAACCTAACCTAACCTAACCTAACCTAACCTAACCTAACCTAACCTAACCTAACCTAACCTAACCTAACCTAACCTAACCTAACCTAACCTAACCTAACCTAACCTAACCTAACCTAACCTAACCTAACCTAACCTAACCTAACCTAACCTAACCTAACCTAACCTAACCTAACCTAACCTAACCTAACCTAACCTAACCTAACCTAACCTAACCTAACCTAACCTAACCTAACCTAACCTAACCTAACCTAACCTAACCTAACCTAACCTAACCTAACCTAACCTAACCTAACCTAACCTAACCTAACCTAACCTAACCTAACCTAACCTAACCTAACCTAACCTAACCTAACCTAACCTAACCTAACCTAACCTAACCTAACCTAACCTAACCTAACCTAACCTAACCTAACCTAACCTAACCTAACCTAACCTAACCTAACCTAACCTAACCTAACCTAACCTAACCTAACCTAACCTAACCTAACCTAACCTAACCTAACCTAACCTAACCTAACCTAACCTAACCTAACCTAACCTAACCTAACCTAACCTAACCTAACCTAACCTAACCTAACCTAACCTAACCTAACCTAACCTAACCTAACCTAACCTAACCTAACCTAACCTAACCTAACCTAACCTAACCTAACCTAACCTAACCTAACCTAACCTAACCTAACCTAACCTAACCTAACCTAACCTAACCTGACCTGACCTGACCTGACCTGACCTAACCTAACCTAACCTAACCTAACCTAACCTAACCTAACCTAACCTAACCTAACCTAACCTAACCTAACCTAACCTAACCTAACCTAACCTAACCTAACCTAACCTAACCTAACCTAACCTAACCTAACCTAACCTAACCTAAACTAACCTAACCTAACCTAACCTAACCTAATAGGTTTTCCATTTTCCATTTTCCATCCCATGACTAATGTTAAAGGTCCTATCAAAATCGGACAAGCCGTTTCGATTTGGGAACCAAAACAGACAAAATGTCACAGTCAATTTTGACAGATAGTATTAACAATGTCACTCGGTGCTATATTCTATCCCAAAAAGATAATTTTCACTGAAAATGACCAAAACTGTCAATCTGTCAAATTTGACTGATATGTCAAACAACTCTATACTATGTCACTTAGTACCAAACTTTAACAAAACATGTTAATTTTCACTAAAAATGACAAAAACTATCAAACTGTCAATTTTGTCATTTTTGACAGATGTGTCAAACTACATTTTCCATCCCATGACTACTGTTGAAGGTCCTATCAAAATCGGACCAGCCGTTTCGATTTTGGATGCAAAATTGTCAAAATGTCACAAATATCAATTTTGACAGACAGTATAAATCTACACTTAACAATGTCACTTGGTGCTAAATTATATCCCAAAAAGATAATTTTCACTGAAAATGACCAAAACTGTCAATCTGTCAAATTTGACTGATATGTCAAACTACTCTATACTATGTCACTTAGTACCAAACTTTAACAAAACATGTTAATTTTCACTAAAAATGACAAAAACTGTCAAACTGTCAATTTTGACATTTTTGACTGATGTGTCAAACTACATTTTCTATCCCATGACTACTGTTGAAGTTCCTATCAAAATCGGACCAGCCGTTTCGATTTTGGACCCAAAACTGTCAAAATTTCACAAAATGTCAATTTTGACAGAATTGACAGATAGTATAAATCTACACTTAACAATGTCACTTGGTGCTAAATTATATCCCAAAATTAGAAATTTCACTGAAAATGGCAAAAACTGTCAAACTGTCAAATTTGACAGATGTCAAACAACACTAAGTACATTAAACTATGTCACTTAGTACCAAACAATAACAAAACATGTTAATTTTCAGCAAAAATGACAAAAACTGTCAAACTGTCAATTTTGACAGTTTTGACAGATGCGTCAAACTACATTTTCCATCCCATGACCAATGTTGAAAGTCCTATCAAAATCGGACCAGCCGTTTAGAAGATACAGAATTTTTCCTTAAACTGAATTTCGGTCAAGTTCGAGTCGGAATTAGCTTTTTCCATACAAATTAGGTCGAGGCGCCTGATGAAGGTAATAGCAATGTTTCTCTATATTTTTACCTCTAAAAAATTAATATCTCAAAAACGGTAAGAGATAAAAAAAAATGGACTTGAAATTCGAGCTATCGGCACCACGTAGTAGGTGCACGAGGTACGGTGTGCCTACCTTATATATTTTTTTCAAAATTTTTGGACGCTAAAAAAAAATTTAAAAAAATGCAAAAATAATCTAACCCGGGTCTAAAATCTTTATTTATTATCCGATTTTAATGTAAAAAACGTCATTCGATGCGCAATTATTGAAATTTTGGGGTAGGGTAGAAACCAAACACCTAATTATTATAAGTTTTTAATAAAAAATTAAAAACCGCAAATTTTCAAAAAAAATGTATGGGAGGTACCAGACGCAGGGCGATTCAATACCAAAAGCGAAAGACCATAGATAGATTAGGTAAAAAAAAGCCCCTATGCCAAATTTGAACGAAATCGACCGAGAATAGACCCTATAACCTAACCTAACCTAACCTAACCTAACCTAACCTAACCTAACCTAACCTAACCTAACCTAACCTAACCTAACCTAACCTAACCTAACCTAACCTAACCTAACCTAACCTAACCTAACCTAACCTAACCTAACCTAACCTAACCTAACCTAACCTAACCTAACCTAACCTAACCTAACCTAACCTAACCTAACCTAACCTAACCTAACCTAACCTAACCTAACCTAACCTAACCTAACCTAACCTAACCTAACCTAACCTAACCTAACCTAACCTAACCTAACCTAACCTAACCTAACCTAACCTAACCTAACCTAACCTAACCTAACCTAACCTAACCTAACCTAACCTAACCTAACCTAACCTAACCTAACCTAACCTAACCTAACCTAACCTAACCTAACCTAACCTAACCTAACCTAACCTAACCTAACCTAACCTAACCTAACCTAACCTAACCTAACCTAACCTAACCTAACCTAACCTAACCTAACCTAACCTAACCTAACCTAACCTAACCTAACCTAACCTAACCTAACCTAACCTAACCTAACCTAACCTAACCTAACCTAACCTAACCTAACCTAACCTAACCTAACCTAACCTAACCTAACCTAACCTAACCTAACCTAACCTAACCTAACCTAACCTAACCTAACCTAACCTAACCTAACCTAACCTAACCTAACCTAACCTAACCTAACCTAACCTAACCTAACCTAACCTAACCTAACCTAACCTAACCTAACCTAACCTAACCTAACCTAACCTAACCTAACCTAACCTAACCTAACCTAACCTAACCTAACCTAACCTAACCTAACCTAACCTAACCTAACCTAACCTAACCTAACCTAACCTAACCTAACCTAACCTAACCTAACCTAACCTAACCTAACCTAACCTAACCTAACCTAACCTAACCTAACCTAACCTAACCTAACCTAACCTAACCTAACCTAACCTAACCTAACCTAACCTAACCTAACCTAACCTAACCTAACCTAACCTAACCTAACCTAACCTAACCTAACCTAACCTAACCTAACCTAACCTAACCTAACCTAACCTAACCTAACCTAACCTAACCTAACCTAACCTAACCTAACCTAACCTAACCTAACCTAACCTAACCTAACCTAACCTAACCTAACCTAACCTAACCTAACCTAACCTAACCTAACCTAACCTAACCTAACCTAACCTAACCTAACCTAACCTAACCTAACCTAACCTAACCTAACCTAACCTAACCTAACCTAACCTAACCTAACCTAACCTAACCTAACCTAACCTAACCTAACCTAACCTAACCTAACCTAACCTAACCTAACCTAACCTAACCTAACCTAACCTAACCTAACCTAACCTAACCTAACCTAACCTAACCTAACCTAACCTAACCTAACCTAACCTAACCTAACCTAACCTAACCTAACCTAACCTAACCTAACCTAACCTAACCTAACCTAACCTAACCTAACCTAACCTAACCTAACCTAACCTAACCTAACCTAACCTAACCTAACCTAACCTAACCTAACCTAACCTAACCTAACCTAACCTAACCTAACCTAACCTAACCTAACCTAACCTAACCTAACCTAACCTAACCTAACCTAACCTAACCTAACCTAACCTAACCTAACCTAACCTAACCTAACCTAACCTAACCTAACCTAACCTAACCTAACCTAACCTAACCTAACCTAACCTAACCTAACCTAACCTAACCTAACCTAACCTAACCTAACCTAACCTAACCTAACCTAACCTAACCTAACCTAACCTAACCTAACCTAACCTAACCTAACCTAACCTAACCTAACCTAACCTAACCTAACCTAACCTAACCTAACCTAACCTAACCTAACCTAACCTAACCTAACCTAACCTAACCTAACCTAACCTAACCTAACCTAACCTAACCTAACCTAACCTAACCAGAAATGTTTCTGGCTCTTCTTAACAAATGCCTGAGCCTCCACCACTTCCCTCTGTCCTGGAAGGAAGCGACAGTCGTAGCATTAAGAAAACCAGGAAAAGAGGACTATACGAATCCAAAGTCATACAGACCGATCGGACTGCTCCCCATTCTCGGAAAAATTTACGAAAAACTCCTGGTTGCTCGACTCAAGCATTATCTTGTCCCAAGAATAAGCGCCCGCCAGTTTGGCTTCATGCCACAAAGAAGTACCGAGGACTCCCTCTATACCATGATACAACACATCAAAGAGAAATTACAGGAGAAGAAAATTGTCACCGTTGTGTCACTGGATATAGAGGGAGCCTTCGACAACGCCTGGTGGCCGGCCATCAGAGTCTGCTTAGCTGAAGAAAATTGCCCACCCGACCTAAGAAAGGTCTTCGACAGCTACCTTAAAGACAGGAAGGTTAGAGTGAGGTACCTGAGAGAAGAATATAGCATGAAAACAAGCAAAGGGTGTGTGCAGGGTTCGATTGGCGGCCCAATGTTATGGAACCTCCTGTTGGACCCGCTCCTAAAATCTCTAGAGGGAAAACACGTATGGTGCCAAGCATTCGCGGACGACGTCGTCCTGGTCTTCGACGGGAAAACAGCTCACGACATCGAGAGGCAGGCAAATGCCGCACTTGAACATGTTCAGAGGTGGGGTGTGAACAACAAACTTAAATTCGCTCCCCATAAAACCGTAGGAATGGTCATCACAAGGAAATTGAAATATGACACACCACGTCTGAACATGGGAGGAACGGATATCACCATGTCCAAAGAAATCAAGATGCTAGGAGTAACCGTTGACAACAAACTGACGTTCAACACCCACGTAGCGAATGTCTGTAGGAAGGCGATAGGTATACACAAGAGGCTAGCCAGAGCAGCCAAAACCAGTTGGGGACTAAACCCCGAAATAATCAAAACAATATATGTCGCTACAGTCGAGCCCATTATACTGTATGCTGCCAGTGTATGGGCCCCTGCAGCCAACAAAATAGGAATAATAAAGCAGCTTGGGACAGTTCAGCGCGGAATAGCACAAAAAATATGTAAGGCATATCGCACAGTATCCCTTAACTCAGCCCTTGTGCTGGCAGGTATACTCCCACTTGATCTCAGAGTGCGAGAGGCAGCAGCCCTATACGAAGCAAAGAAGGGGGTGCCAGTGCCTGGTCTGGGCGATTGGGAAGTAGAAAGAATGGTACCAGCAACAAAAATACCGCACCCTGCTGAACGTGACGATGTAAAAGTAATACGCCTCTTAAACCAAGAAGACGTTGACAGACATAGTGAACATGAGGTCAGAATATTTACGGACGGTAGCAAGATCGGAGGTGGGGTTGGGGCGTCGTTATCAATCTGGAAGGGAGAAGTCGAAATAAGGACGCGCAAACTAACATTACCAAAGTTCTGCACCGTCTACCAAGCGGAGCTCCTAGCACTGTGTATAGCAACCAGAGAAGTGGTGAAGCACAGGGAAAAAACGTTTGGGGTCTACAGCGACTCTATGGCGGCACTCCAGACCATCCAGAATCACGGATGCCTCCATCCCCTAGCAGTGGAAGCAAGAGAAAATATGAAAACAATATCTCTCCAAGGAAAAATATTGATTTTGCATTGGATTAAAGCACACGCGGGGTTGGAAGGGAACGAGAGAGCGGATGAGCTTGCAAAAGGAGCAGCTGCAGACTCAAAACGAAAACCAGACTACGATCAATGTCCGATCGCATACGTAAAGCGACGCCTGCGTATGGCAACGCTTGACGAATGGAACCACAGATATAAGTCAGGCGAAACCGCATCTACAACTAAGCTGTTTTTCCCGGACATAGTGGCGGCATACAATGTAATTCGCAAAATGGAACCAACAAATGTTACGACGCAGCTTATGACAGGGCACGGAGGATTCTCTGAATACCTAAACCGCTTTAGGTGCAAGGAGAGTCCCTCGTGCATCTGCGACCCGGCAAAACACGAATCAGTTGAACACATACTACTGGAATGTCCGATACATGCAAAAGAACGATTTGATTTCGAACAAAGAACAGCGACCAACCTAACATCCGAGGTAATAAGGGAACTAATTTCAGGAGAAAATAAAGAGGAGTTTGTAAAATACTGTATAAAAATTGTAAAAATAGTAATCAATAGAAACAAAACTAGATAAGAAAGTTATGTTTGATTAATATAATAAGTATATTAAAATAAACATAAAATAATAGAATAAGGAAACAAAAAATGTAAATAGCGTAGAGTAAAAATTACAGAGAGAAATGTAAAACCCGAACCACCTTGAATGGACACAACTGTATTCTTGATTATTTACAACCCCCAATGAAAGGACCACCAAGTACAATCCCTGAAACAATTAAAGGAAGAAATAAATATATAGTATAGAATAGGCAAACGTAGCTGGGAGTCCCACCCAGAAAAAGCAATGCAAGACGATGAATGAAAGAAAGATAGTATGAAGCATGAAAGTGCGAGAAGAATAAAAGCGAGAACTGGAATGAAAGATACACGCTAACATAGGCTCCGATCATGTTGGAGGATAAAAAAAAAAAAAAAAAAAAAAAAAAAAAAAAAAAAAAAAAAAAAAAAAAAAAAAAAAAAAAAAAAACCTAACCTAACCTAACCTAACCTAACCTAACCTAACCTAAACTAACCTAACCTAACCTAACCTAACCTAATAGGTTTTCCATTTTCCATTTTCCATCCCATGACTAATGTTAAAGGTCCTATCAAAATCGGACAAGCCGTTTCGATTTGGGAACCAAAACAGACAAAATGTCACAGTCAATTTTGACAGATAGTATTAACAATGTCACTCGGTGCTATATTCTATCCCAAAAAGATAATTTTCACTGAAAATGACCAAAACTGTCAATCTGTCAAATTTGACTGATATGTCAAACAACTCTATACTATGTCACTTAGTACCAAACTTTAACAAAACATGTTAATTTTCACTAAAAATGACAAAAACTATCAAACTGTCAATTTTGTCATTTTTGACAGATGTGTCAAACTACATTTTCCATCCCATGACTACTGTTGAAGGTCCTATCAAAATCGGACCAGCCGTTTCGATTTTGGATGCAAAATTGTCAAAATGTCACAAATATCAATTTTGACAGACAGTATAAATCTACACTTAACAATGTCACTTGGTGCTAAATTATATCCCAAAAAGATAATTTTCACTGAAAATGACCAAAACTGTCAATCTGTCAAATTTGACTGATATGTCAAACTACTCTATACTATGTCACTTAGTACCAAACTTTAACAAAACATGTTAATTTTCACTAAAAATGACAAAAACTGTCAAACTGTCAATTTTGACATTTTTGACTGATGTGTCAAACTACATTTTCTATCCCATGACTACTGTTGAAGTTCCTATCAAAATCGGACCAGCCGTTTCGATTTTGGACCCAAAACTGTCAAAATTTCACAAAATGTCAATTTTGACAGAATTGACAGATAGTATAAATCTACACTTAACAATGTCACTTGGTGCTAAATTATATCCCAAAATTAGAAATTTCACTGAAAATGGCAAAAACTGTCAAACTGTCAAATTTGACAGATGTCAAACAACACTAAGTACATTAAACTATGTCACTTAGTACCAAACAATAACAAAACATGTTAATTTTCAGCAAAAATGACAAAAACTGTCAAACTGTCAATTTTGACAGTTTTGACAGATGCGTCAAACTACATTTTCCATCCCATGACCAATGTTGAAAGTCCTATCAAAATCGGACCAGCCGTTTAGAAGATACAGAATTTTTCCTTAAACTGAATTTCGGTCAAGTTCGAGTCGGAATTAGCTTTTTCCATACAAATTAGGTCGAGGCGCCTGATGAAGGTAATAGCAATGTTTCTCTATATTTTTACCTCTAAAAAATTAATATCTCAAAAACGGTAAGAGATAAAAAAAAATGGACTTGAAATTCGAGCTATCGGCACCACGTAGTAGGTGCACGAGGTACGGTGTGCCTACCTTATATATTTTTTTCAAAATTTTTGGACGCTAAAAAAAAATTTAAAAAAATGCAAAAATAATCTAACCCGGGTCTAAAATCTTTATTTATTATCCGATTTTAATGTAAAAAACGTCATTCGATGCGCAATTATTGAAATTTTGGGGTAGGGTAGAAACCAAACACCTAATTATTATAAGTTTTTAATAAAAAATTAAAAACCGCAAATTTTCAAAAAAAATGTATGGGAGGTACCAGACGCAGGGCGATTCAATACCAAAAGCGAAAGACCATAGATAGATTAGGTAAAAAAAAGCCCCTATGCCAAATTTGAACGAAATCGACCGAGAATAGACCCTATAACCTAACCTAATAGGTTTTCCATTTTCCATTTTCCATCCCATGACTAATGTTAAAGGTCCTATCAAAATCGGACAAGCCGTTTCGATTTGGGAACCAAAACAGACAAAATGTCACAGTCAATTTTGACAGATAGTATTAACAATGTCACTCGGTGCTATATTCTATCCCAAAAAGATAATTTTCACTGAAAATGACCAAAACTGTCAATCTGTCAAATTTGACTGATATGTCAAACAACTCTATACTATGTCACTTAGTACCAAACTTTAACAAAACATGTTAATTTTCACTAAAAATGACAAAAACTATCAAACTGTCAATTTTGTCATTTTTGACAGATGTGTCAAACTACATTTTCCATCCCATGACTACTGTTGAAGGTCCTATCAAAATCGGACCAGCCGTTTCGATTTTGGATGCAAAATTGTCAAAATGTCACAAATATCAATTTTGACAGACAGTATAAATCTACACTTAACAATGTCACTTGGTGCTAAATTATATCCCAAAAAGATAATTTTCACTGAAAATGACCAAAACTGTCAATCTGTCAAATTTGACTGATATGTCAAACTACTCTATACTATGTCACTTAGTACCAAACTTTAACAAAACATGTTAATATTCACTAAAAATGACAAAAACTGTCAAACTGTCAATTTTGACATTTTTGACTGATGTGTCAAACTACATTTTCTATCCCATGACTACTGTTGAAGTTCCTATCAAAATCGGACCAGCCGTTTCGATTTTGGACCCAAAACTGTCAAAATTTCACAAAATGTCAATTTTGACAGAATTGACAGATAGTATAAATCTACACTTAACAATGTCACTTGGTGCTAAATTATATCCCAAAATTAGAAATTTCACTGAAAATGGCAAAAACTGTCAAACTGTCAAATTTGACAGATGTCAAACAACACTAAGTACATTAAACTATGTCACTTAGTACCAAACAATAACAAAACATGTTAATTTTCAGCAAAAATGACAAAAACTGTCAAACTGTCAATTTTGACAGTTTTGACAGATGCGTCAAACTACATTTTCCATCCCATGACCAATGTTGAAAGTCCTATCAAAATCGGACCAGCCGTTTAGAAGATACAGAATTTTTCCTTAAACTGAATTTCGGTCAAGTTCGAGTCGGAATTAGCTTTTTCCATACAAATTAGGTCGAGGCGCCTGATGAAGGTAATAGCAATGTTTCTCTATATTTTTACCTCTAAAAAATTAATATCTCAAAAACGGTAAGAGATAAAAAAAAATGGACTTGAAATTCGAGCTATCGGCACCACGTAGTAGGTGCACGAGGTACGGTGTGCCTACCTTATATATTTTTTTCAAAATTTTTGGACGCTAAAAAAAAATTTAAAAAAATGCAAAAATAATCTAACCCGGGTCTAAAATCTTTATTTATTATCCGATTTTAATGTAAAAAACGTCATTCGATGCGCAATTATTGAAATTTTGGGGTAGGGTAGAAACCAAACACCTAATTATTATAAGTTTTTAATAAAAAATTAAAAACCGCAAATTTTCAAAAAAAATGTATGGGAGGTACCAGACGCAGGGCGATTCAATACCAAAAGCGAAAGACCATAGATAGATTAGGTAAAAAAAAGCCCCTATGCCAAATTTGAACGAAATCGACCGAGAATAGACCCTATAACCTAACCTAACCTAACCTAACCTAACCTAACCTAACCTAACCTAACCTAACCTAACCTAACCTAACCTAACCTAACCTAACCTAACCTAACCTAACCTAACCTAACCTAACCTAACCTAACCTAACCTAACCTAACCTAACCTAACCTAACCTAACCTAACCTAACCTAACCTAACCTAACCTAACTCAAAACCTAACCTAACTCAAAACCTAACCTAACTCAAAACCTAACCTAACTCAAAACCTAACCTAACTCAAAACCTAACCTAACTCAAAACCTAACCTAACTCAAAACCTAACCTAACTCAAAACCTAACCTAACTCAAAACCTAACCTAACTCAAAACCTAACCTAACTCAAAACCTAACCTAACTCAAAACCTAACCTAACTCAAAACCTAACCTAACTCAAAACCTAACCTAACTCAAAACCTAACCTAACTCAAAACCTAACCTAACTCAAAACCTAACCTAACTCAAAACCTAACCTAACTCAAAACCTAACCTAACTCAAAACCTAACCTAACTCAAAACCTAACCTAACTCAAAACCTAACCTAACTCAAAACCTAACCTAACTCAAAACCTAACCTAACTCAAAACCTAACCTAACTCAAAACCTAACCTAACTCAAAACCTAACCTAACTCAAAACCTAACCTAACTCAAAACCTAACCTAACTCAAAACCTAACCTAACTCAAAACCTAACCTAACTCAAAACCTAACCTAACTCAAAACCTAACCTAACTCAAAACCTAACCTAACTCAAAACCTAACCTAACTCAAAACCTAACCTAACTCAAAACCTAACCTAACTCAAAACCTAACCTAACTCAAAACCTAACCTAACTCAAAACCTAACCTAACTCAAAACCTAACCTAACTCAAAACCTAACCTAACTCAAAACCTAACCTAACTCAAAACCTAACCTAACTCAAAACCTAACCTAACTCAAAACCTAACCTAACTCAAAACCTAACCTAACTCAAAACCTAACCTAACTCAAAACCTAACCTAACTCAAAACCTAACCTAACTCAAAACCTAACCTAACTCAAAACCTAACCTAACTCAAAACCTAACCTAACTCAAAACCTAACCTAACTCAAAACCTAACCTAACTCCGAACCTTACCTAACCACTGTAATTGCGAAATCTCCACATGATTCTTAGGAAAATTTTAACAGCGTCATTTATCTTAAGCTTGCATTTATTGACTAGTGCCATCTACCGGTAACACCGAGTAAGATGCCTTTAAATTTATGGATTATTATGGATATTTTTCCCCCGCCGCGCGCACCCCCGTCGCACACCCTCACTCATGCGCCGCGCATGAACTCAAATTGACCCCAAAACCAGCTGTGTGTAGGGTGTGCATAATTTGTAAAAAAAATAGGAATAAAAATAATAAATCGTAAAAATAAAAAGTACATGTTTTTTTATTGAAATGGGTTCTATTAACGATACTGAATTCAGGGTTTTTTTTTGTTAACTGACTAAAAAGTAACCCTGTATATTAAACTAAATACATGCTTGACTTACACCTCTTTATATTTATTTTTACATATTCCCAAACCACTCACTTCCACATCCACTTTCAAATTTTTCCTTGTATATTGTTTCTAATTTGTCTTAATTATTAGTTACTGCCTTTACTGTTCTGAGCTATCTTCTTGCCCTGGGCTCCATGGAAGACCAGCGCTGTAGCATATACCTATATGTTAGAGCATATGCTGAGTGGTGTCCATTTGTAGCCTCTATAGCAGCATCAATATTGTAATCATTGCATGTTAGTATAAGCTACTTGTAATTTTACGTGGTAGTGTAAGATCTTACTTCTTCTTTTTAAACTTGTATGGTGCTGTATGTAGATTTTTACAATAAACGTTTTCTATTCTATTCTATTCTATTCTAAATTAGTTCCCTTTATTTACTACGTGTATTTTTGATATAACTGCAAATTTTAACGCGACGTAGGTTTAAGTTTTCTTTCACGATTCTGAGGAGTGAAGTGCAAAATTAATTTCTGAAAATTTTTGAGCGGCAATGTATCGTTTCGTCAGTAAATGCGATGTGCAGAGTTTATATAAATAAAGTAGGTAGGGATACACTGCTCGCTGAATTATTTAACAAGGAAAAATAAGTCGTTCATTTTATTTCTTTATATTTAATTCGTTTAAAATTGGCCTGTTAATAAGACAAATTTTGGTTCAGAATCCATACCAAAGAGGACATAATAGGATAGAGCGGTACTATCATAGTAAATTTTGTATCCACAGTAAAATCACTGCCATCTACACACATGATTATAACTAAAATTAAAAATATCAAAAAAAGGATATTTTTTATTTTTATTTGCATTAATTATTTTTATATGATTTCGACCCATGCCCTTTCACTGATATGCGTTAAAATTGTTAAATAACAATCGAAACCGTCAATGCCATCTATCCGAGAGTAGGCCAAAGGTAGTGGCGTGGCGCCATCTGATTGAGAATCTAATTTTCTTGATTTCCGAGGCACGTTTTTTTCTTATACTTATCCATCTATTACGGAGTTATATCTATCTTTGCTATCTTTTCTCAGCTAAGGCTGATATTAAAACTACTAGAGCCATCTATGATTATGATTATTTATATTTGAATCATGTTTCATTGACCTGCATGACCAAGACAAATTTTGGTTCATAATCCATACCTTAGCTGCTGATATTAAGACTGCTAGGGCCATCTATGATTTTATATATTATTGATGTTCATTTTCAATGTCATCCTATAGTTGCGGAAAGTGCGAAATCTGTAAATTTTTAGTTTCATATCATATTATGAATTTAAATTCTTGACGTATGCTACCATATATCGATAACATCGTTTTAGTTTTTCTACTCGTCAATAGATGTCAGTAGCAGTATCCCTATTTGTAACAATTTGGTAATGTATGCAATATTCGTTATGCTTTAATATTTTTGTAATCCCATAAATCATCTCGCTATAATGTAAGGTAGCTCTTGTGGTTCGTTGATCCGTGATTTAAAATTGACAGTTTAGTTGGTCAATTCACCCGGTTGAGTCATTATCACAGCGAACTCAGAATGGTCAGTGTCACCAAAGATAGATATGTGTCACCCCACTGGTATAATATAAGTCATATTATATAACATAATATGATAATAAGCGAACCTGTTTATCCTACTGTTACACACACACACACAGTGCGCTTATTTAGACTTGAATCTAAAATTATCTATATTAAAAACTGGTCAACGGTTCTTTGTGCATACAACTAGAGCCTGGTCAGGTCCGTCTTCCGAGGATTTTATGAGTCGTTGGGCGTGGCTTTGGTTGGACCTTGCAATTAGAAAAGTTTAGTAGAAATGGTAAAAGAAAACAATTGGAATATTACAATATAATATAATATCAAATATTCACGATTACAATGTCAGTTAAAAACGTTCTATTTGGTTACTTAAGTATTTCATAAAAATAAGGACATAAGGCTCCGTCACATGTCACATTGACGTGGTAGCGGAACCGACGCAGATGGCGCGTGGTACCGCGCAACTGGGAATGCAGCCCAGTTCACATTTGTTCACGCAGCGTGCATCAGACAAATGTGAACGCAACCATATTAAAGGTATGAAACCGATATGCGTCACAACACAACACGGCACGTCACGTCAGACAAATGTGAACCGGGCTTTATGAGTTACGTTACGCGGAGTGGTCGCGGGGCGGAAGCGGCGCGGTCGCGGTCACTCGCCCGTCAGTCCCGTCACGTTGGCGCGGATCGGAAGCGGAGCGGTTGTGCAGCCTGCGTGCGCCCCGCCCGCCTACCCGTAGCCGTAGCTGTAGCCGTAGCCGTAGCCGTAGCCGTAGCCGTAGCCGTAGGTAACTTACAACGCGGGTCCGCGGTCAAAACGCTTTCAATCCGCCCACCGCGGTCAATGTGACATCACCGCTCCGGAACGCTTCTGCGGCAATGTGACGGAGCCTTTTCAGTAACCCCTCTTGACACCTACTAAAATCTTTGATTACCTGATTTTAATTTGATCATAAAATAAAATATTATAAATAAGAAGGTAAATAAAACAGTCATAATTATTAAAAATATTTTAACCATTAATTCAAAAATATGTAAATTACGTTTGATGTTGTTTTTTTATATATTTACCGTTATATGATGAGCATTCTTACAGAATTATATATGACGTTTGTTTGAAGTTCGAGGCAACTTACAAAAATTCAAAAAAGCTCACTATTACTAATAAAAACCAAGAATAATGGAATGGCATTCTAACAGTTGCAGTGCCCTTACAGCTAGGGTTCATAGCTGTTTTCCATTCTAATGTAAGACCTTATTGTACCTATGAAAGCAATAAATTACTGATTGACGATTACATCGTCGACCTCGAACGTTTGCGACATAGAAGGGGTCGCCACGTACGAGAGCAGTCCTGTCTTCATGTTTCACGTGCCCAGTAAGAAACAAGTTAAGCCTTTTCCGATTTGTCCCGAGTGTTATTCCTAATGTGGTTCCGTTTATGTTTGTTCAAAGTAGATTTCCACTTAAACCTCTTGTTACACAAATCGCACGAATACTTCTCATCAATCTCGTGAATCTGTTTATGAGTCTTCAAGTCACCTGATTGCGAACACCTCTTCGAGCATATATCGCAGACGTACGGCTTCTCGCCGGTGTGTATTCTGATATGTCTCGTTAAGTTATGAGACTGCGTGAACTTCTTCTCACAGTACTTGCATGAGAATGGTTTCTGTCCAGTGTGGATTCGTTTGTGTATTTCTAAACACTCCATTCTTACAAACTCTTTTTTACAAATGTTACAAACGTGCGGTTTGGTGCCCGTGTGTGTTCGTATGTGGCGGTTGAAGTGGCCCGATTGAAAGAACTGTTTGTGACATATTTCACAAAAGAATACCTTTTTGCTGGAGTGACTTGGTAACATTTTAGGATTTGCTCGCAGGTGTGCTTTGATGTGGCGAATTAAAGAATGTTTTTTCCTAAATAATAGGCCACAGGGGTCGCACATGTACGTCTCTATTGCCTCGGACTCGGAATGTTGCAAGTCGGTGTTGGTTCCCCGCGGACCCCGCTGCGGTTTAGTGTGTTCGTCAGCGCTCGCGCTCGCGGTGCCGGTCCCGGTCCCGGTCCCGGTCCCGGTCCCGGTCCCGGTCCCGGAGGGTGGTGTTTCGGGGCGCTTGTCTGAAAAGATGTTTGGGTGAAAATATTGTTAGTCGTATTTTGTAGGTCGGCATGGATAAGACTATGACTATATTATGATACTCTAACTCGTTAAGGTAAGCATTATTAGTTCAGTTTAACCAATGAAGAAATCATATTTTCAGTATTGGAATAAAATAATGTTTTTTACAAATGTGGTCGGACTGCAAAAACTGACATATTACGGTGAGGCCGACCAAGAGATACGTCAACAGTTTTAATTTACGAGTAGCTATTATAATCCGTTTTTTTTAACTATTTTTACACACATATTTTAATGCATTACTAATTTAGGAGACTTTGTAGATTTGTTAGTTCGCATGGTTATTGATTTATTTTATTTTATAACGTTCCTAGATTACGGTGTACTATATTGTTGTATGTCCTCACAGGACGTCAGGACGTCATGGACTGACTATCCGAATTGATGTAACAACTTAATTATAAAAAAATGTATGTACATGACTTTACAATCAATAAATGAAATGAAATGAGGTAAAATGTAGCTGCCACATGGTACCTCAAATTGGTCGGCGTCAGACACAGGAACTGGCCAACACAGGACTTAACCGACAACTTTTTTAAATATCCTCAAAGGCAGCTATCCTACCACACAAGGTTGATTCTATTTTTCGATAAGGTTTTTTTTGGGAATTTTTGTACCACTTTTTTGCCATTTGCACAAAATTTGCCAAGTTAAGCCGAGGCCCGAAGCTTGGAAGCTTGTAATTTGCATTACTAAATGCAAATCTAAGATAATCTTATCTACTAAGATAAGTCTATTAATCTATGTATATTAGGCAGTAAGCATCCCGAATAAATTAAAATTCCGAATAATATGCTAATGCAGCCGGAATGTCAGTATCAAACGGAACTCCTCAATAGAAAAACACATACAAATCGAATTCATGCTCATTGGGAAGGAAGGGGTCAAGAAGCACTGGGTACTCTAGGTAGTCTAGGGTAGAAATGCAAAAGAGAAGTAGTAGGTACAGTCAGCAATAAAACATGTTTGACAGTTACTTGTACCTACTCCGGAGTCCAGATATGTGCACTTGAAGTGAACTGAATATTAAATAAATAAATATTTTTGTACAACTTTATACTGCCAACCCAGCCACAGAATTATGCATAGCTTTTATTGAATATTTTGGTTCATATACATATAAGTACCAGGGATAGGTACCAGGAATTAGGTTCTTGAATTTTAACTTTCTGGCACAAAAAAGAAATCTCTTGTCTTTCTGTGTGTAACCCCCCCCCCCCCCCAATCCCACCAGCATAATTCCTTTCTACACTTACCCCCTTATTCATAAACGTTTACTAAATTTACTAAAGTTGACAAGCCGCTAATAATCGTTTGTCCCTTTCCATCATACCAATACGTCGGAAAGGGACAAACAATTATTAGCGGCTTGTCAACTTTAGTAGACGTTTATGATCAATACATATGGTACAAACTCTCCAAGTTTGCTCATTCTACCAACATAATCATATTCATCATAATGCTTTGTTTCTAAAAATTTGTTCATCTTAAAAACTTGTAACATGTAATATTTTTTTATTATTTTCATTATTTTATTACATTTAATACAAGTTACAACTGCAATCAAACACGACTGGTTGTCAAAAAAAAATTAAGTAAATAATTTATTTCCTTACTAACCTTCACATTTCTTTCTAAGACTTTTATTCTCATTCTTATGCCCTAGAGGTAGATTTCGGATTAGAAATTTTAATTTAAGGCCTTTGTCGGTTTTGTCTATGCATGGTCTGTCAGTAACTTATACTATGATGTTTTATAAATAATAAAGTATTACCAGCACACAACCGCTGCAGCACCTCGGGCCCCAGCACCAGGTTGTGTTTAACCTCATGGTCCGCATACAGGTCTCCATCCTTGCACAACGTATCCTGCTTCGCACCCTTCAGCTCCGGCTGTACACACGCAGGCTCTGGTTTTAATGGCTGCGGCTCCTCGTCTACTTCTGGTTCTACCTTTATGCTCACTGCAACAAATAATGTCTATCAATCAATCTATATACGTCATGGCCTTAAGTAACCCGACAAATTTTAACCACACATTCCTTACCACCAGGTAAAAAATGCAAATTGGAAGCAAAAAGTGTTACTTTTGGTCAAATTAAGCAAAAAAGAAGTGTTTGTGTTTCCTGCATGTAACATTCTACATTATTTCTTTTTACATCTTGGCGAAAAAACACCATTACAACTAATAGATAAAGTTTTTCTTTACATGTTTCCTTTAAAAATATAATGTTGGTCAGTAGGCACGTCACATAGTGACAGCGTCACAGCCAAAAAGCGATCTACACTGAGTTATTACAGACAAAATTTTACACAAAATGTCACTATCTCTAAAACAACACAGATTTCAGAAAACTTTGTATGACAATTTAGTCTCTAAATGCGGTCAATAATACAAATCTACTTGAGTTGAGTTGAGCCTATGGTGTATACTACATATACTGTATTAACTTGAATGAAATAAATTTCATTTACCTAGTCTAGTCTAGTCCTAATCCTAGCAAGGGCAATGGCATAGCATACTCTAGTAAATAATTTGAAAGTATATAATTTTAAAAGCAACTTATGACCAACATCTTCTAATAAGCTTATAATATATAATAATAAAGAAAAGCGCACTGTTAAGTATCAATGTGGCAGTTTATTGTGAGGGGGCAGGGTAGGTAAGGTAGGCCTCACTGAATGGTGTAGTAAATGAAAGGCAGGTATGGGAAATGTATAAATGTTACAACTTACCGTCTAGGACATATTCGGGCTCCTCCTTGACTCGCGGAGCCTCCAGGGACGTGCTGCCGATGCCGTTTCCTTCCATCTCTCACACTCACAGATGAATGTTGATTGCTAACTAACAGTCACTGTCACGCACAGACGCACGCCAATAACGTAAATGAAATGAGAATACAATACAACCACAACATTATATAGTTGTTTGTTTAAGCTAAACCGCTAAACTGAAGTAGATTTACCCATGGACACTCAAATAAAATAAAATAAACTGTTTATGTATGAAGTGCCTAGCGTTTGTAATGTTAATTAGTTTTTGGAATTAGAATTAAACCAATTACTCAAAGTAATTGTAATTTTTATGTTCACGTGCAGTGTTTTTATCATATGGGATATGGTATATGAGTATGAGTCGCAGTCGTCGTATCATATGACGTTTCCAATGTTTCCATGACGTTTCAAATCATCGATGGTAGGATCCTATAGATTACACAATGTATGGTGGAATCAGCCTGGCTTGAGCCTGGCGCAACTAGAAACAAAAATACAATATGTTGAAAAAGGCATAATACTAATGGCGGTGTCTCAGAATAATGACTAAAGCAAAGAAGCCGGGCAAAAATAAAAACTTGGTAAAAGATATCGTATTCACAACACGCTATTACTTTTTGTCTATGAGTGAGTGAGACAACAATCTGCAAGTTCTTTCGTTTTTTTCAGTATTGTCATAAGATGAACTGAGGGAAATGTCAAATGGTCCTATGTGGTTCTATAATATAATCCAGCCAAATAAAATATAAGTTCGTTATTTCACAGGTAGGTGTCAACTGTAACAACTTGACATAGTCGTATTATTTTAGTTGAAATATTTCGGGATGTTTCAGCGGTCATCTTGGTTTATTTTAATTATATTCTTGCTATTCCTGAAAGATTGTTGGAAAACGTGTTGTTTTTATTTGTAACGGTTTGAAGTTCCCTTTGTGATAATGTCTTGTGTGATCGAGGGCTGTAAATCGCATACAGGAAGAAAAGAAAATACGCACGAACCGATAACCTTTAATCGGTGAGTTTTGTTCAATTTTGAAGAAATTAATTTATAGGACCTGACCCTAAACATAGAAATCGATATATTGTTTATGTAATTATTACTTGCATTCAAGTCTATATAGATTTTTGCATAAATTTTCGAACTTTTCTGCTAAGTATGAAAGGTTATATTTTTGGCATAGTGATGTATCGACCTCAGATCAATAACCTATCGACATTTACAGCTTTCTTATGGTTTGGCCCAGGACTGTCTCATTTTAATTGATGAGTACAGTCAAGGGCATAAATATATATACATTCCCAAAGTCTCAAAAATATGTGTACGCTCAGACAATAAAATCGTGTTCACATATTTTTAAGCCATTTGTCTGGATCGATATTTTTGCCTTCGACTGTACCTATAGTTTTCTTTGTTCTTACTTACTGACAGATTGTGTTTGCCAGACTATAGTTTAATACTAAAAACCGGTCAAGTGCGGGTCGGACGCGCGCACCAAGGGGACCGTACTTTTTAGTATTTGTTGTTATAGCGGCAACAGAAATACATAATCTGTGAAAATTTCAACTGTCTAGCTATCACGGTTCATGAGATACAGCCTGGTGACAGACAGACGGACAGCGAAGTATTAGTAATAGGGTCCCGTCTTTACCCTTTGGGTACGGAACCCTAATAAAAAAGACATTAATGATCATTGATGAATGTTCCTTTTATTAATATTGTTGGTCACAAAACTCAACTTTTTATTTCAGATTTCCAAAGGACGAGGAATAGGGGATATTACTGCAATGTTCTGCCACCAGATTGCAGCACTAGCTTTTTTAGTGCACCGTAGGGTAACTTATTCATACTGTACCTTTAACAGGTTTTTGACAAGTTTTCAGGGGACCTACCGTTAAACTCGAATCCGAAATTTCGTTATCTAGCTGCCTCTTTATCGCTCGAATACGCAAGAGTGACAGAGATGTTAGATAACGAAAGTTCGATTTTCTTGTTTCGCGATAGACCCTCAGATTGTGATAGTGGCGCCACCTACGCCGAGTTTCGCAAAATATTCCCTATTATTAAATAAAAATACATATTACACGAACGTTTTTTTTTTTCATTTCCTATTTGGTACAGTCAGCTGCAGAGAAAAGGTACCCCACGTCCATACTAATTTACAGAACTTTGTATGCAGGTGGGGTGCCTTTTCTCTGCAGCTGACTGTACATGACTAGAAACTATACTTAGTCTTTTAGCATTAGAAAAAACGGTAAACCATTTCCACTTTTTATAAATATAGCAATATTTTACTTATGAAAGCAAAAGTATGTAAATGATCGTATATTATATTTGTTGTGACTTATTTTCAAAGTGTTTTTCGATAAAACGACACGTTAAGATCGCTCGCCTTCTTTCTAATGATAAAAAAACGAGAGGTATAGTTAGACGGTTCCGAGTGGTAGACTGCAAATGAGATAAAAGCTATATTAGGTACATGCATTAATCCTCATATCAGGCGGCTCTTTGATTCCAAGGATTGCATAATTTTTATACTTTTTAATGATTTTTAGAATATGAAAATTATAAAAAGTATAAAAGTTATGCAATCCTTGAATTCCACGCATTTCATTTCATTTCAACGAGCCGCCTGCTACAGATTTCTTGAAATTGCCGCGTTTTTTCAGGTTCAACTTTCATTAGCCAGACTATTATAAATTTGCCAATTTCGTGATTATTCTTTTACACGGCACATAAACTTATGCATAATTTATCGATATAAAAAGTCGACACAGTTACATCCCTAGCAAATTATCAAACTTATGACACCGTACGTAAATGAGAAATAACAAGCATATATGCATCTCTTTTCGGCACATTATCTAATTCGTAAGGAAGTAATGTACGGGTATACATATTTGCGAAGCATTTTTGCCCGACTTCTATGCTTTAGTCATTATTCTGAGGGCGGTGTAATGGCGGATATTGTCGTCTCATTCTCTCAGTGTATCCATCTTACTTCATCTGCCAGTCGCCATTTTTAGGGTTCCGTAGCCAAATGGCAAAAATTTGTCATGTCTGTCTGTCTGTCTGTCTGTCTGTCTGTCTGTCTGTCCGTCCGTATGTCACAGCCACTTTTCTCTGAAACTATAAGAACTATACTGTTGAAACTTAGTAAGTAGATGTATTCTGTGAACCGCATTAAGATTTTCACACAAAAATAGAAAAAAAAAACAATAAATTTTGGGGGTTCCCCATACTTGGAAGTAGTTTTTTTATTACGTCATAAATCGTAAACCGCACTCTCTTCACCCACGCCTTTCACTCACGTTTCACATAAAAAATACATTGTTAAAATTATGTAATGTACGGAACCCTCGGTGCGCGAGTCCGAATCGCACTTGGCCGGTTTTTTATCTGCTCTGTATCGGCCATATTGTGTTTTCGGGAGCTTCAACAATTTCTGTTAGTATTCGAGCTTTTTGTCGTATTTTTGGTTTTAATTCGTGTTATCAATTATCATTATATAAAAATCGTTTACTGAAACGGATTGTGCATATTTACAAAAATACGATCCAGGAACTTGTGCTATTTGTGGAATTCTTGCCTACCGATGTGAAAATAAAGAAAGGAAGTTTATGGCGAGATATCCTTTGGATCCTGACCGGTAGGTAAACAAGAAATTGGACAATATTTAGTCCCGTGTAACGTGAAAGCACGATTGCATGCTTTATTTGTTAAACAATTGTTAAGTTTTTTTTGTTCGTAACACTAGTGCTGCTCTTGATGACTATCGATAACTAGGTATTTTTCATTTACAGACGGTGAAACGGCGGTGAAACAGCGTCATTTGTAGCAGATTCTGTCCAGCATTTCCAGCCGATGATCAGACAAAAAAGGGCGACAAATATAACCTGCGAGAGTGGCACAAAAAATATATTATGTTTTCTGTTTTACTATTACTTAATGTATGTACAAAATGACTCATTTTCTCTGGTGAAGATAACACTGCCAATTTATTAAAAAACGTCCGAGCACCCCACCACCTGCCACCTGGCCGAAATAGGCTTTGTAAACTGCAAGGTTATTTGTTTTATTTAATCGATAAAAATATAATTTATTATGTATCGCCCCAGAGGCACCACGGAAAATTTATCGATAAATTCTGGGAATGCGTGCGTACAGCACTATTCGTTTCGCTTTTTGACGTTTGACGTGTGTCATATTGTGCGTGTGTCACTAGACGTATGCTAAATTAATTCCATTGGCCAGTAAGGAAGTCCCGTCTCTCAAAACGTAGTGGTTATATACTCTTTGGGTGGAATGGTCTCTCTTCATAGATTGTAAGATCCTATAGATGTTGCTATACGCGTGCGTCAGTGAGGGACAGAACTCACAGAACCATGAATCTAGTATAACTGGATCGGTCATGAGGGGTGGGGGAAAATGACCGAACGGGATAGTCTTATGTATCTTTCAGTAGGAGTAGCAGAGAAAGCGCTGCGCTGTTATTGTTTGTCCTTGTCATAGTTTCACTTTTCCACCGCTGCCACAACCGAGGTTGTGGCAAACAAATAAGTACGTGACATGTCATGTTTGCAGGGGGGTGTCACTGCGCAGTTTAGGTATATTTGGCCGGCGCACCGCCCGGGAAGGTGTATGGCAGTGGGCTGCCGCTCGGCTCGCACGATAGTCGTGTCACGTGGCGCTCGCGCAAAATTGAAAATACGCAATGGCTTCGAAACCTAAATCGCGATCTAATCTGTATAAAAGATGATGTTCTGTTTACGGATGTCTGAATAAACGGAAGAACAAGGAAGCAGAAAATAGTACATTTCGATGCTAGTGCGGAAAGTATGTAATTACTTCACGAGTACCGAGATATCTTGCCACGAGCCGCAGACGAGTGGCAAGACTCGGGACGAGTGAAGAATGACATTTCCGCACGTTTTTTAATACAGTTGCGAAAAAATAAGAAAAGCAACACGTAAGGAATGGAATTCGAAACTTTTATATTATTTTAATAGATTAAGTTAATTGTAAGAACATTGTATTGCTGTTTTCTATGGAGCGACATGTTCACCTCGGTGACAAGCTCTTAAATAAAGAGAAAAAATAAATAAAAAATCTGTGACATCATTGACATTGACATTATGAAGCGGTGTTTTTCTAGCTTTTTAACCGACTTCAATTTCATTGAAGGAGGAGGTTCTGTATTAGGTTGTGGCTATTTTTTTTTATATATTTTTTTTATGTATGTTCACCGATTATTCTTAGACCCGTGGTCCGATTTGAGTAATTCTTTTTTTGTTCGAAAGGAGCTACTTCCAAGTTGGTCCGATATTAATCTGGTTCTGATCTGATGATGGGATCCCTGAGGAATTGAGGGAACTCCTCAATTTTTAAAGGCACATGTATGGTGATTTGGGTATTTTCATAAGCAACTTGAGCATTTTCTCTCGAAAACGACCAATTTGATGAAGTGGATCTGATGATGATGATTGTTTTGAAGATAGTGATGATGATTTTTTTTAATGTAGGATGTTCAGCGATTACTCCGAGACCCGTGGTCCGACTTGAACAATTCTTTTTTTGTTTGAAAGGAACTACCTCCAAGGTGATCCCACATTAATGTGGTGCTGTTCTGATGATGGGATCCATGAGGAATTGAGGGAACTCCTCAATTTTTAAAGGCACATGTATGGTGATTTGGTCGTTTTCTTAAGCAACTTGAGCATTTTTTCTCGAAAACCACCAATTTGATGAATGATGATTGTTTTGATGATAATGATTTCAGCGATTACTCCCAACCCATGATCCGATTTGAGTTATTCTTTTTCTGTTGGAAAGAAGTTACCTCTCCAAGGTGTTTTCGTAATATTTTTGGTTTTGAGCTGATGATGGAATCCGTGAGGAATTGAGGGAACTCCTCAATTTTTAAAGGCACGTGCATGGTAATTTCGGTGTTTTCTAAAGTAACTCAAGCATTTCCTCCCCAAAACCACCAATTTGTGGTAGTGCAACTGTAGCCTGACCACGAGTTTGACACTAAATATTCTTCGTAACTTACTTTGTACACTAATATGCCAGTACAAGCGAGATGCATAAACAGTAAGTTACGCACACGATAGCGAATATATCAATGTCAAACTCGTGGTAAGGCTACTGATAACTTCCCTCGTATGTGTATTATGATTTTTGATGTAGGTAGTGTTGGAAACAACCAAAGAGACTGAGGTGAAGGTAGAGGGTATTAGTGTTTGGGGGGTTTGAGGTTGGGGGTTGAGGGGAGGTGATTTGATGGGTCGGGGACTGAGGGAGTTAAGGGATTGGGGGTTAGGGTTAGGAGTTAAGGGGTCTGGGGTTAGGGGTCGGGGAATGGCGGTTGAAGGGTTGGTGGTTTAGGGTCGAGGGGTTCAGTGATCAGGGGTTGATGTGCTGTGAGGTTGAGTGATCGGGGGGTTTGAGGGATTGGGTCAGTGGCGGGGCGGAGAATGGATTTAGTGACAGGAATGATTTCCCAGACGGACTCGAGGAAAATTCTGATTATTTAATAAAGTTTACGAATTTACAGTTAAACATGATTATGTTTTTCATTCATGCGTCACGCTCTTAACAATTTCTTAAAACTAAAAATGGAAAAATAAAAACTTTTATAAAAAAAAGGTTAAACCGACTTCAAAAAGGATGAAATAAAATATTATCCTTTTTAGGGTTCCGTGTTTAAGTATAATATGCGTTACCAACTGATATGTTTGAAGTCGGTGGCAAGCCAAGTACTCCAAGTAGTAACAATACCAGTCAAAAATAATCAGCTTTATGTCTATAAATCCCATTACAATTGTACAAATATTATAAACGTGAAAGCAATTATGTCTGCCTCTTTGTTACCTTTTCATGGCTAAACAACTGAACCGCTTTAGCTGAAATTTTGCATGAAGGTTCGTTGAATTGTTTTATATTTTGAAATGTAGTCCTCTGGATAAGCGACAGAAAATAACTCAGTCCCAATCCCACACTTGCGTGCTATGACTGTTCAAGAATTAGTAAGAAATGCTCTTTAAAAAAATACGACGACAAAACGTATTAGATTTACACTAACGTGCCGACAAGCATGGTACGGACTTGCCCATGAAGGTTGAACCGTGTGTTCTGTTCTGAGGTGTACAGAAAGTTCGTTTATTGTCGTCGTGTAACGCTGCGTCTTACATACTTATAGGTATCAAAGGATTAATTAAGGCGCCGTGCCGCGCCGCTTCGCATTCGCGTGTTGTTCGCCTACGTAGTACGCTGCGTTAGGTAATCCAACGTACATACTTATATAGCCGCATCTTTATCGAATTGCACCAAAATCACTATGAATATATGGTTTAAAATTTGGCTTGGCACCGACTTCAAACTTATCAGTTGGTAACGCATATTATACTTAAACACGGAACCCTAAAAATGATAATATTTTATTTCATCCTTTTTGAAGTCGGTTTATCTTTTTTTTATAAAAGTTTTTATATTCGACGAATAGATTTTGTTATTATTATTGAACCCACTTCAATGAAAGTTTTTTTTTCAAATGCATGTTCTATAAGACAGAAACAATTGTAAATATTAAAACATTGTACTATTATTACCTAAATATCGTTATTTACGATTATTTCTGTATCGTATATTTATAAAAACAATATCGAATGTTGCCTTTGGAAACTTAAAACATTCTTGCAGTAAGAAAATACGCCTCTTCTTTGACAGGCGTTCCGTTCCATTCAGACAACTTATTAAGAACGGTTTTTCAACATTAAAAAATAAACGTGTTATAATACTTATAATGATAAAGAGGTAAGTAATAAAATATGAAATATGCATATTTTTCGTATTCTTACATTAACAGTAGGTTTTTATGTTGATTACGACGTTTAAAGGAAACTAATATTAACAGTCATCAATAAGTAGTCATGAATTGGAACAAGTAAAAATTTAAAAAAATTGGAAAATTAAAAAGCACTAGTTCGCGAAAACCAACTTTCCGCACGCTAAACAGCCACGAAAAGTAGCACTTTTTGAGCAACTGTATTAAAAAACATATTTTTTAAATTCCGGACTATAGTCAATATATTGACAGACATATTTTCAAAGGAATAAGTACTTCTGTGGCATACCTACTTCCGTGAGAATCAGACATACTATCTCCGGCTAAAAATTGTATGTTTACAGAATCAACGTTTTTCTATTCCTACATAAAAATAATAAATCAGTAGGTATAGGTACAAAAACTTGTCAAGTGACAACCCCGTGCCGACACTCGTAGCTCGGTCATAAAACTGCGGCGCGCAAAGAAGATTCACGGTTCGTGCGCGGTTATAAGTTTCAATTTTGCTTGCAGGCGGCGAGTGTAGGTATAATTTTATACCTAAATCTGGCTTTTGTGAAGGAGTGAATTTTCTGTACGGTAGTACTATTAGTTATTCTGTGCTCAAACTATCTCTATACCAAATTTCAACTAAATCAGTTCAGCGGTTTAAGCGTGAAGAAGTAACAGACAGACAGACAGACAGACATGGATAGTATGGATTTGACAACCTGTCTGGCCTAGTGGGTATAATAGTGGGTAGTGACCCACAATGGCAAATACATAATTTAATAATGTTCTGACAAATAGTAAATCGTGATGCCTCTACAATTCTACCTTACTCTGTATGCATACTAAACGCAACTGCCAAACGTCGAGCAAACACCTATCACGACTAACCTAATGAAAGAGAGCGAGACGCACTTACACGCGCCGTCCAACACAGAGCGAGACCACCATATATGGCGGGCGAAAGCGCATCAAAAACATGAGACGGGTATATGGGGAATGTAGTGGGTTAGAGGGTGACGGGTATAGGTGCTCGGTGCGACTTGGTCGTGAATAATTTAAGCGAACGCCCTTTTGCTACCTTTGTGATGTTGGTAGTGGAATATGTTTTTGAACGTTCTTATTTAGTGTATACTTGGATTACTTGGTGTATACAATCATGTAGTTGTAGGCAGTAATTATTGACCATGAAATTTATGTAGTTTTTACCACTATACCACACCAGCTGGTAAAGGCTCTCTGGGTTGTTCAAAAAACCGGACAAGTGCGAGTGGACTCGCCCACCGAGGATTCCGTACTTTTTAGTATTTGTTGTTATAGCGGCAACAGAAATACATCATCTGTGAAAATTTCAACTGTCTAGCAATCATGGTTCATGAGATACAGCCTGATGACAGACAGACAGACGGACAGTGGAATCTTAGTAGGTAATACCTAGTAGAGGTTGCCGTTTTTACCCTTTGGGTACGGAACCCTAAGAAACTGATAAGAAAGTTGCATTTTATCCACAGGTGAGGTAAAGTAATCAAATGCAAATTTTGAGTTGTTTCCTTATGTTGGCTGGTAGAATTGACTTTTTCCCCTCACTAGCTCGGAAAGTTGTCTTTTATCCTTTAAAACAAGCGGGGAAAAACGCATTTTATCCACTAGTGGGGAAAGTAATTTGACCTTGGATGGAGCGTGTTTAAGTAGCTTGACATATATCAAAACGTAAAACGCTCATAATAATGGTTCGTTCGATATTATAGGTAATTATCATTAAACAAATTGTTTGAGAATCTAATAAAAAATATCAAATTTAGCTTTATTTAATAATTTTATGTCATAAACCTTAAAGTTCCATAAGAAACTTTTGTTTTTTAATAATGATGTTATAATGTTGAGTCGATGCGATTTCAAAATGCATCATTGACATTTCATACGTCAGAAATGTCAACACCGCGTGTCAACAAAATTTTTACTTAGAAAAGTTAGAAACTTTTCACGTAAAAATACAGAATTTCCAGTTTTTTGTTATAATATCGTAAAAAAAATAGTGATTCCAGTGATGAAGATACCATAACGCCTGTGGATGTTGCACTTTCCTCGCTGTAGTGAGGGGAAAAGTTTTGTGTTACACACGGGTGCAAATGTATTTTACTTCTCGTGTGTTGAAACACTCGCTATGCTCAGGATTCTGTTTTAGAACCACTCGCTTCGCTCGTGGTTCAACTATAAAATGCTTTCGCTTGCTCGTGTTTCAATTCCACACTCGCGTGTAAAATACAACTTTGCACCCTTGTATAACAAATAACTATTAAATGATGATTTTGATTTATAAATAGTTAATAACATTCATCTTGTTTTGAACCGATGTGCTTTGATTTTGTTTAATATTCTACAGTTAGTATTTTCTTTGTGTTGGTGTAGTGAAATTTAGTTTTCCCCCTTACTAGCTCGGAAACCCGTCTTTTATCCTTTAAAACAAGCAGGGAAAAACGCATTTTATCCACTAGTGGGGAAAGTAATTTGACCTTGGATGGAGCGTGTTTAAGTAGCTTGACAGATAACAAAACGTAAAACGCTCATAATAATGATTCGTTCGATATTAATTATCATTAAATAAATGGTTTGAGAATCTAATAAAAAATACCAGATTTAGCTTTATTTAATGATTTTAAGTCATATACCTTGAAATTCCATAATAAACGTTTGTTTTTTAATAATTATGTTAAATATAATTCTGAACGCACAAGTTAAGTCGATGCAATTTCAAAACGCATCATTGACATTTCATACGTCAGAAATGTCAACATTGTCAACAAAAATTTGACTTAAAAACTTCTCACGTAAAAGTACAGATATTCCAGTTTTTTTTTGTTATAATATCGTCAAAAAATGAGTGATTCCAGTTGATGGAGATAGATCATCTTCATCAACTGGAATCACTCCTGTGGATGTTGCACTTTCCTCGCTATAGTGAGGGGAAAAGTTTTGTGTTACACACGGGTGCAAATGTATTTTACTTCTCGTGTGTTAAAACACTCGCTACGCTCAGGAATCTATTTTAGAACCACTCGCTTCGCTCGTGGTTCAACTATAGAATCCTTTCGCTTGCTCGTGTTTCAATTCCACACTCGCTGGTAAAATACAACTTTGCACCCTTGTATAACAAATAAGTATTTCCCCTCACTAGCTCGGAAAGTTGCCGTTTATCCTTCAATACAAGCGGGGAAAAACGCGATCCACTAGTGGGGAAAGTAATTTGGCCTTGGATGGAGCGTGTTTAAGTAGCTTGACAGATAACAAAACGTAAAACGCTCATGATAATGGTTCGTTCGATATTAATTATCATTAAATAAATGGTTTGAGAATCTAAAAAAAATGCCACATTTAGCTTTATTTAATGATTTTAAGTCATAAACCTTAAAATTCCATAAGAAAAACGTATCTTTATAATGATGTTAAATATAATTCTGAACGCACAAGTTGAGTCGATGCAATTTCAAAACGCATCGTTGACATTTCATACATCAGAAATGTCAACATTGTCAACAATTTTTTTACTTAAAACCTTTTCTCACCGCCTCGCGTAAAACAAACAAAATACACAACTTCCAGAGTATTCTGTTATAATATCGTAAAGAAATGAGTGATTCCAGTGATGAAGATGATCTAACGCCTGTGGATGTTGCACTTTCCTCGCTATAGTGAGGTGAAAAGTTTTGTGTTACACACGGGCGCAAATGTATTTTACTTCTCGTGTGTTGAAACACTAGCTACGCTCAGGATTCTATTTTAGAACCACTCGCTTCGCTCAGGATTCTATTTTAGAACCACTCGCTTCGCTCGTGGTTCACCTATAGAATCCTTTCGCTTGCTTGTGTTTCAATTCTACACTCGCGGGTAAAATACAACTTTGCACCCTTGTATAACAAATAACTATTTCACCACTTCAGCTCGTTAAGGCTCTCTTGATTGTTCAAAAACTGATGAGAAAGTTGCATTTTATCCACAAGAGTGACAAAGTCATTTGATGGAGTTGTTTCCTTATATTGGCTGGTAGAATGTAGAATTGACTTTTAAATGATGATTTTGAATGATAAATATTTGAAAACTTTCATTTGAATTTCATTTGCTTTTATTTTGTTTGTTGTTTTTCAGTTAGTATTTTCCTCGCGTTGGTGCGGTGCAAAATTTTGTGTTTCCCTCGGTGGCAAAATTGGTTTAACCCTCGTTGCCTTTCTTGGGTTTCAACCCTCGCAACGCTCAAGGTTCCACTTTTGGAACGACTCGCGACGTTCGTGGTTCAATTTTGAAATCTTTCGCTTGCTCAGGTATCTACTTATTATATTAGAACGACAGACAGTATTTATACAAACTAGGTACATGATACAGTTTTAAGGAGACACAGGAGAGGACAAACAGTACTTATATATTAGGTACAAATGCAAAAATGAAAAACTAATACAAGACAGAAGATTCACGTTTATCCATCCTCTTACAGAACTTCATACACTCTTTACACATAGACGGAGAGCTGGTAGAAATTTGGAGTAGGTCCTTGAGGCAAGCTGAAAATTGGCCTGATGCTTCTCCTATCTTACCCTACCTTAGCACTACAAGTCTGGCTGCAGGGTAGCGGGTCTAAACCAACCTATAAATTTTTAAAGAATTTTTTTTTGGTGCCCAAAAAAGGTTCTTGAGGCAATCTGTAATTTCTACAAGTGGAAATTGAATATCTAAATAGTCATAAAAAAATTATGCCAGACGATTTGGCCGGGTCTTTAACCTCGCCAGACGCGTGCAAAATATTTTATCAAAAAATTCTAAAAAGGTCCTTGAGGCAATCTGTAATTTTTACAGTTTAAAGTTAAGTATCTAAATAGTCATAAAAAAAATAAGCCAGACGATTTAGTCGGGGCCTTCTACCTGCCAGACGATCTAGAAAGTTACGTATGGCACTTACTCGCACGCAAAATAAAGTTTGTTATCCTGTATAAATGTATGCTAATACAAAGTTATTTTTGTAGTTCAGAAAATTAAAGATAGAAAGGTATAAATTTGGATGTACGATGTGATTGTGAGTATGAAGATGTGTATATTTATGATAATTATGCGTATAGAATTATGGGTATGAATAGGGTGTGGGCATATTACATATTATGAAATTAGCGACAATATGTCCAGCTGTATCTCTATTGTAGATCCATGGGTAGTTCATTAGTTATGACGAATGCCTTTTTATTTAATTTTAATGTACCATGGCGTGCATGGCTGTGTTCATGTATTTTTTTCATCTTTAGGGGTCATATAATATAATTAAATAATAAATAATTAATTAAATAATTAATTATTTATTTTAGGGGTTTAATATAATTTTAGTCTAATTTAACTTTAATTTTAATCTTAACTGTAATATAATAATTTTATGTAATGTTATAATGTAATATATTATGATCCTAAGTTGATTGAAATAAATGAATAAATGAAATGAAATTAATATCATCACACGTATAGGGGGGGGGGGGAGGGTGTCAAGAAAATGTAACATGTTGTGACAAAGGGAACGGGGAGTCATAAACTTTGTGACGTCACTATAACTTATTTAAATTATTTTATTCGCTGGACAGTTAAATAACAAGTTTTTGGAACGATAATCGTTTTTAATCGTTTAATTTTCTTTTTTCAAACATGCAATGAAATATCTGTGCCTCCAGTGTAAAAGGGTTAAACTCAAAAAGTGTCATTTTTCAGTATGGCCGAAAAACGTTTCTAACCGTGTTTTCTCTGGATTCTTTCTAAAAAAATTGGGGTTTTGCTTTTAGTTTAGACTAGATAGTTTAGGTAATGAATTATAAATTTTCATTTAAATTGAACTGACTTTTGTGAAAGTAACAGAAATATTGGCTGTCAAAAAAAACTTATATCCCTTTTCACAAAAACAATAAATGTGTGAAAAGGTTAAACTGCACTTTTCTCTAGTGTTGCTAAAATCTTTTTTAACTTTTGTATTGTGTAAAGAAACCATTTCGGGAATTCAAAATAGCATTTTTTTAGTACGATGGTAAAAAAACCAAATGAAAAATAATAATATTCATGTAATTAAAGAGTGAATAGGTATCTTTAATTTTTCTGCTGAAATTGCTAATGGTTCAGTACAACAGGGCAGTTGTACTTTTTGGTTTTTCTTCCCCGTCTTTGTTTTCCTTTTTTGTTTTGTTTCCCAATTATTTCATAATCAGTCTCATTCCAGTTGTCTTTTCTTATACAGGACTTTCTTTTTAATATTTGAATTCACTTACCTCTACTTATGAACAAGAATTTTCCTTTTTTTTTCGTTTAATTTTCTCGCAGTGAATTCAGTTTTTTATAGCACACTGAAGTTATAAAAGCTGGCATGCGTCATGAAGTCACGAGCGGGACTCTCGGGAGTCTCGGGAGCCGAGCGGCGTACGCGCCGCCGACCCCTCTTCGGCACCCCGCGAATCCTATTCATTAACTCAATTTAGCTAAACTAGATTGTGAAAAACGACCAAAGTAAATAAATTTATACCCCTTTACACATCATGACGTCCTAAAAATTGTCTGTAAATAATAAAAAACTTAATTTTTACCGTTATTCACGAACTAGACCCGGTAGTTGAAAAAGATCTAAGTGAATTTTAATTTCTTTACACCGAATGTTCCTTGAAATGTAGTTTATTCACTAAGATTAAACTTTACTTTAACCATCGTTCGTAACACGATTTTTAAATACCGATTTTTTAAACGAGATAATATGAAAATAAATCGTTTTGAACATAATAGTATAGCATTTTGGCAAACTTTAACCCTTTTGCACAATCGATATCTCAGCAATTAGAAGTCGTAAGGCTGTGAGTGTCAACACAAAAGGTGTAGTTTTATGAAATAAACCTCTTACTGCCAAAATTTGTAATTTGGACAAACTCGACTTTTACACTGGAGGCACAGATATTGTCCTCATGTGCATCAAAACAGGCTTCAAAGTATCATGTTTCGGGCGGAGCAACTCGAGAGAACTGTAACGGAATTGCATACGAAATTGAAGGCCTAGGCCGGGAAGTATTTTTTTTTTAAATTTTAATGTAAACATGGCATCTGTGTTCATGCGAACAGGCTAAACAGCTGAATTTTTTTTTCAGTCGTAATGCAAAAATAATCAGTTTCTTTCCCGCGTAAGCAACCCTTAATTAATATTTAAAAAAAAAACGCAAAAATAAACAAAATCTTTATAGGGCTGTACTCCTAAACCGTGCGTCGTAGCGCAAAAGTAATCAAATTTTCGTTCCCCTTTGAAAAAACCCATGTGATAAATAAAAAACAATAAAAAATAAATAAAAAAAAACAACAAAAAAAACTTTATAGGGCTGTATCTCCAAAACCGTGCGTCGTAGCGCAAAAATAATCAAATTTTCGTTCCATTTCAAGGAACCCATAAGTGATATATTAAAAACACAAAAAAAAACAACAAAAAAGTTATAGGGCTGTATCTGCTAAACCGTGCGCCGTAGCGCAAAAATTATGAAATTTTTGCTTCCCATCAGGAAACCCCTAATTACTATTTTTTTTAAATCACAAATAAGAAAAAAAAGCTTTATAGGGCTGTATCTCTTAAACTGTGCGTAGTAGCGCAAAAATAACCAAATTTTTAAAAACAATAAAAAAAAAGAAAATAATATATGGCTGTAGCTTCTAAACCGTGCGTTGTAGTGCAAAAATAATAAAATTCTCGCCCCCTTTTAACACTCCACGCACTTAATAACCTATCACATCTGGACATGAAACAATCATCATCATCATCATCTTATTTGTATTATTATTTCATTATTATTTGTATTGTTTAAGCATTTATTAATTAAATAAAAAATTTACACATTATAATAATTAGAACACATTACTATTCTGTATTTAAATTGTATTATTTTACATATACATGTATTTTTTTTAAATTACAATACATTCAAAATATTTAGATAAGTACGGTTTTTACTCACTATTATTTTTAGTCGCTACAATACATTACAATACATTATTATAAATTCAGTCATATTACGTTAACTAATTTATCATAAATATACACATATTCATAATCATAATCACATCGTACATCCAAATTTGTACCTTTTACCTTTAATTTACTGCACTACAAAAATAACTTTGTATTAGCATACATTTCTACAGGAGAACAAACTTAATTTTGCGTACGAGTAAGTGCCATACGTAACTTTCTAGATCGTCTGGCAGGTAGAAGGCCCCGACCAAATCGTCTGGCTTATTTTTTTTATGACTATTTGGTTACTTAACTTTAACCTGTAAAAATTACAGATTGCCTCAAGAACCTTTTTTGAATTTTTTCAAAAAATTTTTTGCACGCGTCTGGCAAGGTTAAAGACCCGGCCTAATCGTCTGGCATAATTTTTTTATGACTATTTAGATATTCAATTTTCACTTGTAGAAATTACTGATTGCCTCAAGAACCTTTTTTGGGCACCAAAAAAAAAATTCTTTAAAAATTTGTAGGTTGGTTTAGACCCGCTACCCTGCAGCCAGACTTGTAGTGCTGAGGTAGGGTAAGATAGGAGAAGCATCAGGCAAATTTTCAGCTTGCCTCAAGGACCTACTCCAAATTTCCACCAGCTCTCGGACCAACAGATCCATCCAACTATAAGTACCTACTTGCAAATACATCACATTCCGCGTTGCTGACAATGCTGATGCGAGGAGCGCGTTAATATAGGTAGGTAGGTAGGTGTACCAAAGACAGAGGAGACGTCGGCGGCCAGATGAAGAGGCGGAAAGGACCCTGTATGCTCTATACAAGGCAGCGAAGGAGTCTCTCAAGACTGCCATGGGCCGAGCCATGGATGCTGCGAGAGAGGAATTTCTCGAAACACTAAATGCGGATCCCTGGGGCAGGCCCTATAAACTTGTGAGAAACAAGCTGCGCCCATGGGCCCCACCCCTCACGCAAACCCTTGAAATTGAGTTCCTCGAGGAAGTGGTCACGGTACTGTTTCCTGCCAGAGGCAATGTCAATCCTCCAGCAATGGCGCCACCGCGTGCTGAAGAGACCGAAGAAGTGCCGGCGGTTTCTGCCGAGGAATTGAGAGCAGCAGTCCGGCGAATGCGTATCAAAAACACGGCCCCGGGCCCAGACGGTCTTCCTGGCCGCGCATGGGCCCTCGCAATAGCGGAGCTGGAGCCGCGTCTTACTCGCTTATTTTCGGCGTGCCTGGATCAGGGACGCTTTCCTGTAGCGTGGAAAACAGGGAAACTAGTCCTGCTGAAAAAAGAGGGTCGCCCGGCAGAATCGCCCTCGGCTTATCGGCCAATCGTGCTGCTTGATGAGGTAGGGAAGCTATTCGAGCGCATCATAGCGTCCCGCCTCATCAAGCATATGCAGACAGCGGGGCCAGACTTAGCCGACAACCAATTTGGGTTCAGGAGCGGCCATTCCACAGTGGATGCCATCCTGTGTGTCAAAACCCTGGCCCAAGAATCTGTTTCCCGAGGTGAGGTCGTTCTGGCAGTGTCATTAGACATTCGCAACGCCTTTAACACCATGCCTTGGGAAACAATAAACGAGGCAATGCGCTACCACTGCGTTCCTCCTCATTTGGCCCGTATAATCCGGGCGTATCTGAGTGATCGGTTTGTGGAGTGGCCTGGGCAGCGCACTTGGGGTCGGAAACAGATGGAGTGCGGCGTTCCTCAGGGGTCAGTGCTAGGGCCACTTCTTTGGAATGTCGGTTATGACTGGGTCTTGCGGGGAGAAAACCAACGTGGAATAAGTGTATTTTGTTACGCTGATGACACGTTGGTGATGGCCAAGGGACCAAGCTATCGTGACGCGGCCATTCTGGCTACGGCGGGTGTTGCCCAAGTCGTAAGCCGCATAAGACGGTTAGGGCTGGAGGTCGCTCTCCAAAAATCAGAAGCCATCTGCTTCTACGGGCCTCGGAAAGCACCTCCAATGGATGCCCAAATTACTGTCGGCGGGGTCCCAATCGCTGTCAAGCCAACTCTGCGTTATCTGGGAGTTGTGCTCGACAGCAAATGGAACTTCAAGGCTCATTTCGAGCGTCTGGCCCCAAAATTGATAAGCGCTGCGGCGGCCCTCGGGCGTCTACTTAAAAACTTGGGAGGGCCCAAGGCCTCGTGCCGCCGTTTATACACGGGAGTTGTGCGCTCCATAGCCCTTTATGGCGCACCCGTGTGGGCTGATGCCATTGGCAGACAGTGCACAGCTCATCTGCGGAGATCGCAGAGGGCGATGGCGCTGCGAACGGTGCGTGGGTACCGCACTGTATCCACTGATGCTGCGTGCGTTTTGGCCGGATCCCTACCCTGGGACTTGGAAGCCAAAGTTCTGGCGGAACTTTACTTCTGGCGAGTGGCGGCTTGGGAGCGAGATCATTGGCCTACTCCCTCTGAGATTGAGGCTCGACGCGCTGATTTTCTCAATGACGCGATGGGAGCCTGGGAGTGCCGTCTAGAGCGGCCAATAGCTGGCTCCCGTACGATAGAAGCCATCCGCCCGGTCCTAAAAGATTGGGTGGAAAGGCGGCATGGGGTCCTGACCTTCCGTCTGACCCAGATCCTGTCGGGGCACGGCTGCTTTGGTCGGTTCCTGTGGAAAATTGTGGGTCGGGAACCAACCCCTGAATGCCACGAATGCGGAGCGGAACAAGATACGGCCCAGCACACGCTGGAAGTGTGTCCAGCATGGGGCTCGCAGCGATCCGTACTCATTCCTGTAGTAGGGTCGGACTTGTCCTTGCCGGCAGTGATTGCTGCCATGGTGAGGCAAGACACGGCGTGGCAGGCGATGCTCTCCTTCTGCGAGGAAGTGGTGGCGCAGAAAGAGAAAAATGAGCGCGAAAGGGAGATTGCGGCGGAAGCAGACTCCACTCGCCGTCGAAGAGTAGGGAGGAGGCGCGCTGCGCACGACCGAAATCTCCCACCCTAAATAAGGGTAGCGGGCGGCGGAGATGGAGGGTTTCCGTCGCTCCAAGCTGATCCCCTCGAGCGGGAAGCGCGTGGAAGCTCGGCAAAGCGCGTTTCTGCTAGGTCAGCCCGGGGGGGAAGTGTGATTTCTCCCCCCTTTATTGTTCTAGTCATTACTAGTCAGCTGCTGGTGGGTCCGCGGAGAATACGCAAGTGGACCCGTGTTCCCACCTAAAGCCAGCGAAGCGGCCAACGTCAGTTTTTAGCAGGTATTACGGGCAACATACACCCGTCGAGTCCTGCATAACCCGGGCTCCCTCTACAAGCCCGGGTATGCGTAAAAGCATTTTCTGACGAAAAAAAAAAAAAAAAAAAAAAAAGGTAGGTAGGTAGGTAGGTACTTACCTATGTAGTAGGTAAATTAATGTACTTGTAATTATAAACTTGAGCGCCTTCAAAATCTTTGGCATCTGATTTTTTTTTATTCATTTACAATTATAAGCTTACAGTAGTACCAAAGCGCCTATTTATATTTGGCCTACGTAAATTTGATCACATTTTCAACTTTCGTGCACACATTCAGTGCCACTAGTGCCAGTGCCAGTAACCAGTGTTGGCCGAACGTTAATTGCAATTAACCATTAACCAGTACAAATTGAACCGTAAACGGTAACGGCAGTGCACAATGGTTAATTGCAATTAACGTTCGGCCAACTCTGCCAGTAACTGCCCAGAGTGCCCAGGGGAGTTCTCTGTTCGTAGGCGCTTTTCGCTACAAACGGCTGTATCGGCTACGCTCGTAGCGCGTAGCTCGGGCTGGCAATAAAAATGTGTTAAGTGGTTACCTATAGTATAGGTACGTTTATTTTTTTGCTGAAACTCATATATATTCTCGCTCTTCTTTATAGCATTCTTTTCAGCCCATTTATACTCGTCCAGCCACACCCAATCACCCACAGGTAGTCAAATAGAAATATCGCGACACCAACAATCTAACAGATTAACCAATTATCTAGTCTCAAACCTCCCTTATTAATATCCCGCACATGTTCGATCCCAATTCCCCAAGCGATTACATCCCGCAAATATTTGCCGTCGACTGTACTCCCACATTACTTACACAACCTCCTAACACACACAACACAACACTCACAAAAACCAACTTAAAAAGTTTACGTATAGAGTAGGGTTTAGAAACCAGTTGAACAGGTTTGCGCGAGGTTGGAAGGGTAATAGGGTGTGTTTGCCCTCCGCCCTCGCGCTGTGTTGCCACATCGGTAAATACCCCATTAATTTTCCATCGCTTGCCGTAATAAATCCGTTTGCGATGCTATGAATAATGACAGGATTAGATACGATACGAGTATGCTTTGATTGTAGGTAGATCGATTTTCTCAAAAATATGGATACGGTCTAGTTTGCTGTTAATCCATATAAAATGTTGGTACCTAATATATAAAGAGTAAGTAGTTATTTTCAAATTAGCATTCTTGAAAGCTTATACGTAAGATATCGGACCAAATGCTGATAGAACACATAAAACACATCCATAACTCAGGAACAACTATAAATAGGTACATATTTATAAATAATGTTTTTGAACTTCTACGTCGTTATTTTATTTTCTAGACAGGATAGCTAGTACCTAGGTACTGTTTGTATAAACCAACATGGTATACTGTTATTTATCGCCAGACGATTCAACTGTAGGACGGCAAACATCAATAAAAAATCATGTTGAAAATAATGTCGCCAATAACAATCGCCACAATATTATATATAGGTACTTATACGTCTTTAACACTTGGCCCTCTGCAGCTTAGCCGATTAAATTAAATTAAATTATCATTTATTTCAGGCATAATGTACCCATATGTGTTGGTAACTTACATAGCAAATAAAAATAATGTTAGAGTAACATTTTATTACAAGACAAATTAACATGCAAATTAATGACTTAGGAGCTAACTTAGGGCTAGGACAAAACTGGATGAGCCTTATAATTTAAACACAACGCAACAAATTATTATCATTAAGATTATTATTCTTGATGAATGCGATTAAAACTTTCGCCCGAACGGAAAAACAACGCGCCCTCTCCGCAGTCGGTTAAAAAGCAATAACGGGACGTTTAGTTTTAATAACCCGTTTATTGTGTTAGCTGTTGGGTGTGGTCGGTGTGGAGTCTGTGGACGTGTGGAGTGTGGAGTCTCCGCTCCGCCCGCATAACGCTTGTCATCAGAATAGATTCTATTGTTATGTGTTTATTAAACTGATTTTGTGCGAGTTTGGACTTTATTTTTCTAGGTTTTCATTTCACAATTATTTTGATAGGTTTTAATAAGGAACGTTACATAGATTTACTACGTAGTGTAGAGCTCCATTAAGAAATAATCTTTTACGTGACGTGAGCCGACGTGACGTAAACGGTAAATCAGTCGTAGGTACTCGTATAGGTCCTTAGGTGCGCCACATAACTCAGGCTTGATTCGTTGCGCGATCATTTTCTAATAGTAGAAGGCAGCTGAGTTTTTGACTATAACTAATTTATGCATCTTTAACATTATTGCTCACTTAACATAAATAAAAAAAGTTTCATACAGCCTTAAACCAATCCGTAGCTGACTATATAATATCTTCTTATGAACCACCTCAGTTTAGCGGTAAACCTTGAATAGGTATTAATTTGAGTAGAAGTACATTGCATCGTCCCTATAGTCAGGTACCTAGGTACTTTACCACTACCTACTTATTTACAATACTAGCCTTAGTAGTCTCGGCCCGATACTTATTCCTCGTACTTGTTCAAAACTGTTAAGCCCACTTCTTCCTTTGGGGGGTGATTTCCATAAATCTAATCTTTAAGGAACTCAACAACATTTATAAAAATTGTGTTGGCATTGGCAAATATACGGTGCTATCTAATTTTATCACATTATTGCATCTACGCCACTCTGCTCAAGCGGTGCGCGGCGATGCTCAGCAGAGTGCGCGCCAGCCGCAACAGCGTCCTGGCTCCTGGCCATGATCGCAGACCGGCTGGATTGCCCGTGTATGAGTCACTGTGTAAGTGTTCATGTACGGGCTCCAGCAAGTAAATGATTGTTTATAATTTAGTGTAATTTTTTAATTTATGTAATTTTAATTTAATTGATAACCTGTTTTAATTTAATTTATAACCTAGTTTAATTTAATTGTAATTTTTAATTTGTATTATTGTGGACCATTGTTGTCTGGAGTTAAATAAATGATGATGATTATATACTATGGAGAACGCAAAAGAAGCTGACACAGACAGATATCGCTAAATAATTGTTCTCAACATAATTTCCTATTTGGACACTTGCATTGGTGCCTTCCGAAACTCATTCAATTATGAATCGGGTTTCCCACGCAATAAAATCCAAATTCTAACTATTTTTACACGCCATTCGGTAGCCACGTTAATTGTGAGTTGTGACGTCACTTCTATTCTAATAGTCAAATTGGGGATGCGTCGCGTTTCCGGCCGAGCGCACTTTACCAATCTTGCCATATGTAATAACGCGACACGCGCGGCGCGGGCGGCGCGGGCGGCGCGGCGCGGCGCTCACCCACGCTAATCGCTGGCTCCACTTCACGCTAATGCCCCCTAATTAATTACTTTATTAAACGTGGAATTCAGTTTCATACAGCTGATATAGTCAATGGCATAGGTTGGTAATCGAGTAGAGATAATGACAAGATGACAAGATCTAAGTGTATTGATAATTTTGGACGTAATTACTGGTTATCTTGCCATAAATGCAGATATCTGATTATCTGAGTTTGACACCCTGTAATAAATAATAAGTAGGTAAATATGTATTTCAGTTGCCCTCGCGGCTTTCGATCTCTGCATGAGCTTTACCACTAGACCGCTACTCGATATCGTGACGTAAATGAAACTAGCAAGCCAATTTGAAAGTACACTGACATCAGAATGATATTTGAATTTACACACGCTTTTACCCAGGTAGCAGTGACGTCAGCGACGTCATAATGACGTAACAATGACGTAATTATGGCGTCATAATGACGTCGCTAACGTCATAATGACGTATAAATGCTGTTAGGCACACTGTAAGGGTACACATGGACGAAAAAATAATGTACCTAACTACCTAACTAAATAATGTGATTCGAATTGACCCGTAGGTCTTTAAAGCGTACCTTACCCCCATACCCATACCCATTTCATGGGGGCGCGGTATCCATACCGGATTTTAACTGTATGGTTTCAAAACGCCCGCTAATGAAGTGATAGCAGAAGCAGTATACCTATTGATTAGTTAATAGATTAATGCCTTAAATGCATTATATAGTAAATAAAATCGCTTAAGTACTTATAGAAAATTATCACTCGGTTTTCTTCTGATAACTTGTTGAAGTAAAAAAATTAAAAATTTTACGTGGTTGAGTCAGAAGGCATTTACCATCACCCATTCTCATTGTTTTAGATCACAATCATTAACCCTTAACTGCTTCGCTCCCACGTCAGAACGTGGCTAAAACAATGCCAATAAACGACGCGTGCCGCGCGGAAGTAATATCCATGCGATTACCTTCTATAGGGTTTAAACCGTATTGAAACTGCTACTGGAAATTCGTCCGTGTGTGAAAGTGTTAAAGGTGGTGTTAGGTTGGTGGTGATTGTGAGATAAGAGGGTTAGGAAGTTGTGTTTGGTAATGAGACGGCAGAGGCACGCGCGAGAGCTGGCACGGAGAGCGCGGAATACTTGGAACGATGTGACTGAGAACTTGTAGGTAAGCTATACCTACCTATACTTTCAGTTTCAGCACGTTTCAGTTTACAAAAATGCTTTAACTAATGGCAAATGACAAGTACTCATGTACACCCGCCATCACCAACTGAATCAATCGGTAATAAAAAGCCATCACATGATCAGATGTAAAGCGCCCTCACTGCCTGCGGCGGCCGGGCCCGGGCCGCCCCGAGTCCCAGTTGTTGACACTCAGTAATTGGACTTGTAGCTTTTCGCCCCAAAACGTCCCTATAAACAGATGTTCCGCAGTTTGTTACACGGATTTCCCATTGTATCTACGTTTTCTATTATAAGCTGTTGATCATCAGTTAGGTATCTGAAAGGGGAAAATGAATTGGGGTCTTTCTTTCTAAGTGACTTTAAAAAGGACGATTCTTCATTCGTCGGGATTTTTGTTTTTAGTCACTCGCGCGACATGTTTTGGTATGCGTCGCGGGTGAACGCTACTTACGCACTATTAGTGCTTGAAAATGGACTTATGTAAGAATTAGGCTTTCCGAAACATGTCGCGCTAGTGACTAAATAAAGCTAGTAACTATTTATTAATCTGTGGCTTAGTGTTAGCATCACTCACGACACGAAAGCTTATGTTTTTTATTGTACTTTTGAGGTAGGTAGGTACCTATATAGGAATGTTATAGGAAGGCATTTTTTTGAAGACGGCTGCACCGATTTGAAATGTTCTTCTTTTATTTTAAAGTGCACACGGTGGTTCAGGCTCCTTCTCTCAGACAAGAACAGAGCCCTAAGAGAGACAGGGACAGGGGCAGTGTCGTAAGCCGCACGACGTAGATTAGCGCTGTAATCCGGATTGCACAAAGGCGGTTCCGGTGCATGCTGCGTTAACTTAAGGGGAGGTTGTAAATCCTACATTTATAATATTACATTTATGTGAATGTTTGTATTTTTTGTTATTTGGATATCTGTAGGTCCTGTATGTTCTTCAATCATGCAAAAAAGCTTAAAATATAATAATTACTAATAACCTTTATAAGATGAAATTAATAGATAGGTATTATTTATATATATATATATATATATGCGCTCAGTGCAACGGTGTCGGATTGTTGTAATTTATATAATAGATTACTTAAATTGAGCATGTTATGAACTCTCTTATGTTGTTGTTATATTTTATTATTGTATCAAATCTACTGCGGATGGTGTACCGAGACAAACCTTACTGGTTTAACGGTACTTTTGTAATTAAGTTGTATATTATGTGTATTTACCTGAATAAATAAATAAAATAATAAATCTCCAAGAAGACATTGCATTACAATTTACAAAGCTCAAACCGTCTTTTGCTTAGCTATGCAACGTCTAGTTTAGAAAACGACAATCGTAACTCATAAAATGTATGAAATGATGACGGCGTGAACGTGACTTTTCGTTGCGTTTGTCATGCTTAATGTAAAGTTTATTCAACAGCGTGACGAGCGTTCGCGTTTGCGTTATGTCTATCTTTAATTGTTTGAACAGCGCGCCAAGCGGGACGTTTTGGTAACTCAAAATCCCATACAAAATGGCACTTAACGAAAACGCGTACGTCACGTCAAGCTATTGAATGAAATGTACACAGGCGTGGTAGGATTGACTATACGGCCTCCGGCGTCTGAAGGCCTCCGACCTCTGAAGGCCTCGCCAAGATGACAATAATCGTGGATTGAAAATGCCAATAAACTTCAATATTGTATGGAGATGGTCACGGAGCTGTTGGTAGCATGCGCATGCTGTGACTCCTGTGAACTGTCCTGTCACCCGATACATTATTACTTTTCGTTTGCCGATGTACGATTGTTATCTCGGCTAGCCTCTAGGACATATTTCTGAGCATCTTCGAGGAGAACATTTCCATAATCTAAATGCAAAGGTGTGTAAATAAGTCAAAAATGTGAATATGGGTGCCCCTGATCTGTCGACAAACAACAGGACTTCGCCTTAAATCTCCAAAAAAACCTATTCCATCGTACGAGTAACACCTCTCCAAAGAAGCCGACAAAGGCTCTACGCTATATGTGTAGGTATTAGTTATTGTCCGACTCCGGTCCCGGTCCGCATTACGCCCAACAGACAACGGATTACGCTCCGGATCAACCGCGAACCGGACACAATCAACGTTCCGCCGGAACCTTGGAGGGATTAGCGGCGGCTGGCGGGAGTGGCGGGTGCGATCTGTAGCTGTGGGGAAAGGTTCTGTACACTATTTGTTTTAACGAATTCAGGGTTATTTTAGGTCTTTGATTAAATATCATTATATTGTAAACCCTGCAGGTGTACGAGTATTTTGGTCGCGCTAAGGTAAATCTATGAAAACAATTAACAACTTTTTCAGACAATATGAGCTACTTACACTTCCGGCAATATACATAATGGAGGCCGTTATCTTCGCTAGAAAAAACCCCGATCTATTTGAAGCTAAACTGGATACATACAAAACTAGAAGCCAGTATAGAAACAAACTAAAAATACCTAACTCAAAATTAGCCATCTATAGAAACGGGCCCCATTTTATGTGTATCCAAGTAGTAAACAAAATACCCGATGAGATCAAGTTGAAACCAAATGACAAACAGTTTCACAAAAAATTAAAAACTTTTCTCATACAGATATGTTACTACTCAGTGGAGGAGCTTTTAAATGAGGAAACCTAGTCGCTGTAAGAGAAATTAACTATTAAGCATAGCAATTAAGCAAATATTGACATTGAATTTATTATTGTAATTATTTATACCTCATACATATACAAAAAATCTCTCTAACCAATTATTAATAATAGCATGCATGGCCTGTAAATGAAATTTAAATGTAATTTAGTAATAAGCTAGATATAAGACAATTTGTGTGCCCTGACAGGGTGTCATGGAAGCTTCCTGTATAACTTCAATAACATCTCATGTACATGACTTTTACAAATAAACATCTTATCTTATCTTATCAATTTTGAAATTGGCGAGGCAGCGGAGCGGTGAGCGAGGTAAAAATTCGCCAATAGTGCAAAGAGGAGCGAAGATTTTGCAATTAATCGGTGGTTTTATATCTCGCTGTTGGCTCCGCTGCCTCGTTCCTCTTCAGAGGACAGGCAGCCTATGCGTCTGCTGCTAAACGGATTCTCATCCAGTGTAGTACAATTTTTGTCATTGTTTGTGCAATACTCGAAACATTGAACCACATATTTACGGAATTCCAAAAGATGGGTACAACATTGTGATCCGGTGTAATTCGGAGGCTGTGCTGCCATTATACAATCGTGTAACATACGATTGTGTCATAACGACCACAAAAAACCCAAACCTAATGAAATAATGCATTTTTGTATTAGGTACATATTATGTGCCCCGGCCCGGGGGCGGACAATCCCTGTAGTGACAAAAGCTTGTAAATTCAATCGGGATTCAAGTCGATTTTTCTATTGCGCATTATTGTAATTGAATGATAGGTATTGGAAAACATGTGATAGTTACTAACTTACTGCAACGACCGGAATAGAGAATGAATGATGCTTCCAATAGTGAACGAACTTGTAGAGTTTATAAAGCGACTAAAATCGTGATGTGTTCTGCAAGATTTAGTAATGTATACGGAGATTTAGTAATGCTGCATGCATTACTTATAGTATATACCCTCACGTTACAATACGTGCGTTGTTTTACAAGTTGGTCCTTAAAAGTCAATTCTACCAGGCAACTTGAGGAAACCTCACAAATCTTGCATGAAATTACTTTGCCCCTCTAGTGGGTGCAAATTTCCCATCAGTTTTTGAAGAATAAAGAGAGCCCTTACAAACTGGTGTGGTGAAAAAATGTTTCCCGTGATTAGGTAGGTATATTTAGGTGGACGTAGACAAATTGTCGCAAAACTCACACACAGCCGTGTGACACCCGCGCGCCGCGTGTGGAGCATCACTAATAGGCTTACGAGGACGCGAGATATAATCGTATAGTTGTTAAGTAGTTAAGTACGGGGTACGGGGGCATGGTCTTTGTGCCGTAACGTAAGTAAGCCGGACTTACCGCGTTTAGGCGGAATCACAAGTTTTGCCGCGTTTACCTCGCGGGGGTGTATTGGGGAGACGGCAATTCGAATTACTTGGATTTTTTTGTTGAATACATACATACATTTTTCACCTTACGCCCATGTGACAGTACATCTATGTGTGACAGTAGCGAAACGGCCAAGCCACATATTTTAACTAAGGTGTAGAGTTTGTGAAGTTAGGGCCTGTAGAGTTAGAAGCTTGGCTCTACAAAAGATCTGATAACTTTTTGACAGTGCGAGCCTTATGATTTCGTCTTGGCAACATTTTACATGAAATGTTTTTGGTGGGATATACTATGTCCATGGACATACGGACAACATTTTATAATGATTCCAGTAAATAATTTCTGAAATATTTTTCACATAAAAGAAGAAATGTACCTAGCCTTTTTCCGTCCCCAAGTTCGTGAGGTTAATAAAATCATGACATGGCTATAGTTAAGTGGGCCCGACACCTCGCTCAGGATTGCGGAATATCGCCACATGGCCGATCCCACACCCAACGGTGGGCGGTCATGCAATAGGTTTTACTTTAGTTCTCGCGGTAGCGTTGTCTAGCCAAGTTCAAAGAAAAAGAAACTGGCGACCCAGCAACCGCATTTCGAGGTACTTTTGACCCCTTCACAACTTGAAACCCATTGAACCTACACACATTTTGGCACATTTATTCAAGCTCCTTAATAGCTTGTCTAAAATACAAATTTTTAATAAAAATAGCTCAAACAGTTATTGATAAATTAACGTTTAAAAATCGTCATTTTTGTGACTGACGGGTTATAGATCAAAAACCTAACCCACTTCCAGATGACGGAGAAACTAGACATTTGGCGTCAAGGTAGACTAGACTATAAGGCGTATACAAAGGTAAAAAATCTGAAAACTGAAAGTTTATGACATTTGACCGCGCGTTAGCGAGGGTCTCTTTTTCAGAAGACACTCGTCCTTTCGGGCAAAGTCGGCTCCGTTCGGCTCAGCATTGCTCCGAGCAATTATTAGGGTTGGAAGAATTTGACGTCCCTTTGCGTGCACGACCACAGATAAGATTCGACCCTGAATCGTTGTCAAACATCGGTTTTGTAGGAAGTGTCCTTTCTGTACGGTAGGACTATTGTTTATTCTTTATTCATTGTTTATTCCAGAAAATTAAGCATAAATGAAACATTTAACTGGAAGGTTACTAGACTAGCCACTCAAAACGGGACACTAGTTAGGCACAGTCGTAACACTCGCAACTCGAAATTGACTTTAGTTTAATTCAAAACAAACCACTAGAGAAATATTTAATAAAAAATCAAATCAATCAAAATAGTTCAATAAAGTTGAAGGGCTCTCGACGTATCGGCCGCGATAGTGCGCCCGCACTCTCGGAGTTAATAAATACACTGAAATAAACAGTTAATAACAAACAATTAACATCGCAAACACGAGGGATGCAATAAACATTATGTTAACCACACTCCAGTGCGCGGATCATAATAGCGGCAAAGAGTAGGCATATACAAAAATCCCAGTCCGTACCTACAAACAAGCGAGCCTCTGAGAGGGTAATTAGTTGACTCTGTTAGGCTAAAAATCAACGACAGCCCCAAAGTAGTTTTGTCTAAAGATACCTGCCGGTAATCAAACAAACGCGTTTCGCGAATCGAACCGGGATTTTCGGTACCAGGCTAAAATGGAACCGGGATTGCCAGGGATTTTCGGTATTTTCGGGACTGCCTTTAAAAAAACAGTTTTTATCTTAATTTTCAGTAAAAAAATCGTAAAAGGACCGTGAATCTTTCTCTAGACAATGGTACAATATAAAAAGTACCATAGTGAAGATACACACACTTCTTTTTTACGATAATATTATTACGAGTCTTAAAGCCACACAACCATTGCCTGCATGAACTGATATGGTATGGACTGCCTCTGCGTACTATAATACTACTAAATAATATACATACCTAATTTGGTTTAATCCTAAACTACACGTGATATTTTTACTATCTTTGATGAAAAACATGGGCAAAATCTTCCCCGGGACTCAAACTATCTCTATGCCAAATTTAAACTAAATCCGTTAAGTGGTTTAAGCGTGAAGAGGTAACAGACAGACAGACACACTTTCGCATTTATAATATTAGTATGGATGGATATGGATTTGTAAGCAGTTTCGTGAAAAAGTATAAAACATTTAATAATCATTTTCGCATGCGTTCAAAATGGGCTGTGGCAGTGATATCCTACATACGTACATATAATAACAGAATTATCAATACGAAGGATCAAGACATTATTCAGCCAGAATTAAGAATTTACCAAGGCATGTGTGTCACTGTAATATATTAATTCATTTAAAAAATGGTATTATCATATGAGCTTCTTATACCGTGTTCGAATTAAAAGGAGTATTTTACTCCTATTTAGTATACAAATAACTAATTATTCGTATTAACTTATTTATTGTAGAAACATTTATGCTCATAAAGTTTCAAATTACGCTATTTTATATTGTCAGCATTGTCAAACCCATAGACTATTTTTGTTTTGATTTTAATGTGTGGTCAGCCGTAAAAGTATTAGCCTTAGGTTGATAAAATACATTTCTTTAAAAACATGATATTTCATGCTAAGTAACAGAAAACAGTCAAATACTGTACCGGGAATGTTAGTCCCGAAAATCCCGAAAGTACCGGGATTTTAATTTTTTAATCCCGGTTCTTTGCTTGGCTTTTAATCCCGGGAATTTCCGGTACTTTCGGTACCGGTATTTCCCGAGAGCAAACCCTAGTTTCAGCTTGGGCAAAATTTGCAGTGCGTTCAACCAGCAGTTTTTGAAAAATCGTAGCGCTTTTTAAGATTATAAATAATAATAATACGGTTGCCAAAAACTATGGATAGCAATCTTGATGCTTTTCTCTTGTAAGTTAAAAAATTATTTAAGCCTGGAACGGTCTAAAACGCACCATTAAAAATTGCTTTAAAAAATGTGTAATTTGACTTTTGATTGAACTCATTGATTATTTTTGTTAACAATTCAATAAGAATGCTATCCGCGGTCCGGGATACGCAGCGCACACACGGCTCTCCTCTCAGTGCTCAGCTGCGTTCGGAGAAGGACCTGAACTCATCTGCACCTTAGTGTATCTGGCTGTTCGCCTCTGCTGATCTTTCTCAACCGATTGAACCGATTCTCGTGAAGTTTTGTGAGCCGGTTATAATAATATGGTTTTTGTTTGTCAAGTCAGTTATTTGAAATACTGTAAAACGACTTATTTGGACTCGCGAAGTTTATAAATGTTATAACTGGCTTTTGTGTAGCATGTATAAATTCTAAGTCTAAGTCTAGCTAGTTAATAAATTTCATGGTCAATATATCCATGGATTTTCCTACATTATTTTGTAATTATGGGCACAGCGTGCTGTCCCGGGTCACAAAAAACAAACCTACTTACGCTAGTGCCATTACCCATTAGGCATTAAAGGTTGCATATTATGATATCACCCTCCACCTCTCCACTCTTTCGCGCGGCGCGTCAAGAGTTCGCAGATTTGTTTTATTATCCGCGCCCCTCAGAGGGTCGGGGGTTGCCGCGGGGTTGCGGGGTTCCGCGGGTTGCCGGGGTTGCCCGGCAATATGCACTGAGCCCTCTCGCCTCACCTGCCGGGTAATCGCGTCAAGGAGGTGCGTTCCAATTTTTAAATATGATCTTGATTTTGATATTTGCAAACGCGGAATCAAGGTTCGCTCAAAGACTACGGGAACTTGTGTAACTTCAGGCTTTTGGAAACCACCAAATGAGAATAATTCTTAAATCATCACTTCATTTTTCGTTCACAACTTTTTCATTCCGATACATTTTAAGTAGTTATAAGTAGTTATATGTATAGTTTACCTACTTTTTATATTTATAGTTACTTTTTATAGTTATAGGTACCGCGTCGCGTCGCGTCGGTGGCAAACATGCACACACACAACCTGCCAGATGCTTAGCAAATAGGAAATAGGTCTAGACTACTATTAGATCCTATGGACGCTTGCTACTCAGGGGTGTCACATGAGCGTTCATTTTCAATCCTGTTCAATCAATAAAAACTCTCATAAGCTGTCAATCAAGACAACCGTAAGTTACGATTATACCTAGCTACTACGCACAATAGCTATAAATGCCCGTAAAGGAATCAATTTAAACATGAAAGTTTCGTGAGAATATGATTAACAATTGAATGACTTTAAATATCCCTTGTTTACGGCACACAGATTATATTATAGCTTACGCTAGCAATGGGGCACCAATTGAGATTGTGATATTAGATGATAAAATTATAAATATTTTTTCATGTCACATAGCAGCATAATTGTTTGAGATCGTATTTTCTCGGAAACGTTCGTATTGTCATGCTACTTCTGTCAACTTCAGTACTTATTGCACTGAGACTGACTGAAATAGCATAACACGTTCGTGCGTTTCCGTGAAAATACGATGGCAAACAATTATGCACTACATCTTTTTTTGTATTGGCAAACGTGTCACCCCGCCCGCGCCCCATACGTTCAAATTGGTTTCTTCCGTCACACTTGTGTCTGTCTACAATAACAATACAACACAGCGGCGCGTGGCGTAGTTGTCCGTCGTGACATGTTGCCAACTTGCCACGACATCACGTCAAGTGGATTATATTATTTATATTATATTCAATGTTATATCTTTCAGATACACCACTCTTGGGTACATCATATTTGACATTTATTCGTCTATGATGACACTTCCAAATTCTGTCTTTTGCCAAGTCGGCGCACAACATAATTCGCTTATATGGCTAGGGATTAAATCAATAATTTTGGGTTCATTTCAGCAGCAACAGCACCTACAAACATGCGTACTTTGCTGCGCGAAAACAGTGAACATAACATAATCGAATTTTGATTCTGCGTGCGCTTATAAATTCTTTTCTGAAATATTTTGCTTGTTCGGGACTTTATATTACGATTGATTTATACCTGTAACAAGCAAAGAACTAACTAGTAACATACTCGTACTAGATTTATATACCTCTATTACGTAAAACGAGATAATGACTCTATCTGCGTGCTATCTTTTCTCGTCCAAACTTCTGAACAGATTTTTGATGAAATACGGTAATGTATGCTCTTATGACTCCTGTTTAGGGTTCCGTCCCCAAAGGGTACAAACGGAAGCCTATTACTAAGACTCCGCTGTCTGTCTGTCTGTCCGTCTGTCACCAGGCTGTATCTCATGAACCGAAAAGCTAGACAGTAAAAATTTTCACAGATGATGTATTTCTGTTGCCGCTATAACAACAATTACTAAAAACAGAATAATATAAATATTTAAGTGGGGCTCTCATACAACAAACGTGATTTTTTTGCCGTTTTTTGCTTAATGGTACGGAACCCTTCGTGCGCGAGTCCTACTCGCACTTGGCCGGTTTTTTTATGAATTATTCTATGCTATAGGAAGGGACTTTGACCATCAAATGACACTGATGCATATCATCCTACGTGGGCACTGGGCAGGGCCTCGGGTCCAGCGCGTCGAAGAGGCCTGATAATCTACGGCGAAAAACGAAAATAGAAATTTCGTTATCTGCCCTTACGAAATCGCTCTTACGAAATAAAGAAATTTCGATTTTTGTTTTTGCTGTAGGGACTCTGTTTTGACATGCGAGTTGTAAGTATTAGCGTATCTGCTACTGGTAGTATTGTATAATCTATGTACGTATCCCGTAGTGTTGTAACGAGCACAAACCTGTCATTTTTACTTACGCATAAAGACAGCTCAAGTGTGCGAAAGAGTCGACTACAAATGAGAAAACGTGACCATTAATTTTTTGAGTTTGACGACGGCCGCGGATGGCCAAGAGCGTATCACCGCAGTTTTTATTTTGATAAATATCCAAAAATCAGGAAGAAAACTATTAAATAAAGTAATACAGTGAAGATGGTGTCTTGTAGTGTTCCGGGTTGCAGTGTTATTGTCACGGGGCCAAGGAAATACTCATTTCACATGTAATTATGATATTCCGAGCAAAATTTTCTTAACGATGTTTTGTCAAATTAACAGCATAAAAGTGTAAAAAGCCGGTTTATACAATTCATTATAAGTTTTTCTTCCGTCGTGTGCTAATATTTTATCATATTAGTCAATAATTTAGAATATTTTGTGGTACCTGATGAGAGGCATAACACTGTAAGTATTTTTTTTTGTGAATTTCGGATTTTTATAGTATCGTAAGTACATAATTACTGATGCTCCATCGATCCACAAAACTATATTTATCGATAATACCACCAATTCCAAGTTTTTCACATGCATTTTAGTGTAAGTGCATAACATAACTCTCTGGGAAACATTTTGATGTAAGTGAAATACCTACAGTAAAATGCTACGGGTTTTTAATAAATTCATTTTAAGGTATATCCAGAGAATTCAGGGATCTAAATGCAAAATGCAATGCACTATACGAGTAATGCTAACTTACTGTTGCGCTACAACCCGGTGTGGGGGCTCATGGCGCCCTCTACAGTGCTTTTCCATTAGCTCCGGTCCTTTGCCTTTCTTTCTCCAATTGTGTACTTTCCCATTTCTCCAAGATTCTCTTCCAAAATGGCGGAGCCATGGGAGGTTCGAGAGCGACTAGTCTACTTTTGTCAACTTGCCTAGAATTTCTTGAAAACAACAATAAAAAATCTTTATTATTTAACGAGTAAAATTCAAATAAAAAATGTAATCATTGTGCCCTCAACACAAGGGCTCCTTGTCCTCTCTCTTTAGGTTACAAGAATCGAAAAAACACCGCAAGACATTCAGCCTCCACTCCATTGTTTGTTATTGTCATCATCAAGCCATATTCAAGAAGCAAGTGGCTTCTTTTGTGTTTAAAGTATTTCATTAAAATAAAACCTTTTTTTCGGTTGTTCTCCTCTACATGTCTCATAGGTCTCATATATTTTCCTATCGATTCTGGTATATTTTGTAAGCAGGCTCGATTTGTCAAATTGGCGTAGCCCCGATGGTCCGCTACGTAAGACAAAAGCATTTTCAACCTACTTAATCAAAAAAACATTCTCACATACCTTGAATTTATTTCCAACCGTTGATATTACGCTTTTTTTACAGTTAAGGTGGCCACTGACGAGCCTTCCAACAGTCCAAAATAGCGTGGCTGCATTCCAAAATCGGTCCGTGAATGTCAAAAACGTATAATGTTTTTTAAACGGTATCCTAATCGTATAGAGGAGTATATCGTAATCATCCATGTTTATGGCAAGTCATTAACGACGACTACCACAACAAAGATAAAAGAAATGCCGCGCTGAACAAGTTGTTGTTGAGTGTAGGATTGCCTTTTTCTTAACCATTAAATTTCTTCGTCCATGTCCTTTTTGGTTTTTTTAGCCTATTCACATAAATGGCTACCACAGTTTCCAGTAGTAACAAATCCATTTGCATACGGTACCGATAAAGCACACACAAGCAAGTGAAGCAAGAGCACCTATGGACGTATCAAATGGATCGACCGTCAGTGTATCTACTAGATAATTGGATGCCGTCCATTTGGATGAATCCATAGTAACATTAGTAACGGCATCCGTTTGGCAGGCTGGTCAGTGGCCTGCTTTAGATACCTACGTTTGGAGCGAACAAACCGAACAACAGCACAAAGGTCACATTCTGGTTGTGGCAGCAGCATACTTGATGCAGCGTTATTGATGTATCAAGAATGCTGCTGCCACTGCTGTAACGCGTGATTTAATCTACTGTCAAATTTATTGATAAAATAAATGACGGATTGAATCCAATCGCGACAGCAATATGCCAATTATAACAGCGCAATTTAACAAGAAAATTGACAGTGACACCACTCTTTTTCTGTTGTTGCAACGCTGCTGTAGTCGCAATCAGAATATATATATAATATAACGTCAACCGTTTGTACCTAGAAGCCAAAAGAGCGCGTATGACCACATCAATGAAACCGTATGCTCTCATTGAAAAACAACAGTCCCACGAATCAAAAAGCCAGCGGCCAACAATGCGTATTTAATAACGGCAGTAATGAGAGTCTTTGTGAGCGGGTCGCGGCGGCGCGGCGGCGGCGCGCGCGCACCGCGCAGCTTGCTTCCGGCTCAAAAGCGCAGCGCGAGACAAGCGTATACTATACAGGATGAGGGTAAACAAGGTGCTGGAGTCCGTTTAGGCATAGATAAATAAGTAAGCTTAAAGTGCTCCGTAATAGATAGATACAGTCTAAGGAAAAAACGTGCCTCGAAAATCACGAAAATTTGATTCTCGATCAGATGGCGCCACTAGTTTTGGCCTACTCTCGTATAGAGGGCGTTCACGGTTTCGTTTGTTACTTATAATTTTAACGCATATCAGTGAAAGAACATGGGTCAAAATCATATAAAAAGAAATTAATGCAAATAAAAAATCATTCATCCATATTTAAATACATTTTAACGTATTTTTATAAATCTTCATTTTTAGTTTTTAAGTGTGTCGATAGATGGCAGTGAATTTACAGTGGTTACGAAATTATATCCTCTTTGCTATTTATAATTAATTTTAAGCGACTTTGAGGAAAACACCTAAAAAAAGTTTATATTAATCTGAAATATATGTCATATATAAGTACTAAAAAAAGTGACCAAGCTGGACCAAGCCAAGACCAAGCCCTCCGGTCCGAGGCCGGAATCGAACCGGTGTCTTCAACTCTGACGGCTAACTGAAGGTATATATGTATGAAGGTTGGTTGGGTTCTGTAGTGTGTATTAATAATACGTAAATACTTAAATAAATAAGTCTTATAGGACATTTATACACAGATTAACTAAGTCCCACAGAAAGCTCAAGAAGGCTTGTGTTGTAGGTAGACAACGATATATATAATATATAACTACATAGAAAACACAGAAGACTCAGATAATACATTATAGACCTATTTATAGTTTTCGACTATGCAAATTTTTCTAATTATTTTGTATTTTTAATTTATTATAAAATAAAATTCTCCGGATAATTTCTATTTATTTTCATATTAATGTCTTAATTTCAATTCAAGCGGTCAAGCGGACCCCGGGCTCCCATGAGCCGTGGCAAAATGCCGGGATAACTAGAGGAAGATGACGAATGTCTTAATTTCAATTTTGTTACTTTTTGCATGCTTTAGATTTGACATTATAATTGCACGCTTGCCTTCGCAAGAGAAATACACATCACATTGTACCTGAATAGTTCTAACACCTTCTGTTACTGTATGATTGAATGATTGATACCTATCCAATTTTGTCAATCGTGACCCAACTGAAACTCACCCTGTATAACTTTTTCGACATTTCTCAGTCGAGGGTAATATTCGCCATTCTTTTTGGTATGATCAGTTCAATAAAGGCTTATGTGTCTACGGACTCATAAGGACTTGTGCTATTTTGTATTAAGGGCGATATTTCCTATTATTTTCACTAAATAGCGCCGATAATTGTGATTGCGGGACTCTCGGGTTACAGTGAAGTTGTGGTTCTCAAACTGTTTGTTAACGGTTCTCGGCTAATAAAAATACAAATTGCTTAGAAAATATATGAGTTGCGATGTCTTTAATACGCCTGAACTAAGATGTAAAAAATAGGCAGTTTTAGTTTTAGTCAACTGCATTGTTTGATGAGCTTGATGATACATAAATTCATGAAATTGGGCGTTATAAAATATGTACTCGTATTCGAAACTAACACAAAACTGTGTTTTTATTTTTATATCCTCTAGGATATATTAATCTCTAGATTAAAACGACATTTCTGAGTTCTGATAGACTAGTCAGTATTTTCCTGACTAGTCAAATCAGTTTCTTTTTAGGGTTCCGTACCCGAAGGGTAAAAACGGGACCCCATTATTAAGACTCCGCTTTCTGTCTGCCTGTCTGTCTGTCTGTCCGTCTGTCACCAGGCTGTATCTCATGAACCGTGATAGCTAGACAGTTGAAATTTTTCACAGATGATGTATTTCTGTTGCCGCTATAACAACAAATACTAAAAACAGAATAAAATAAATATTTAAGTGGGGCTCCCATACAACAAACGTGATTTTTTTGCCGTTTTTTTGCGTAATGGTACGGAACCCTTGGTGCGCGAGTCCGACTCGCACTTGGCCGGTTTTTTTTCAAAACGGTTTGCCACTATGGAATATATGTACTAGTAAAAACTGAACAAGTCAAGGTCAAATTGCATACTCTTTAAAGTTCTGTCCGATTTATTAAATAGACATTGTGTCCAATAGTTACTATACTACTGTCTATTTTTTTTATAATTTTCTGGTACTTTATTTCATGCACAGTGTAAAATATTTTTATGTAAATACAGTCAACATCCCCATTTATTACCCAGTATAATATGCCATTTTCGTACTAAAATGACTGATCAGTTTACAAATTTGGGCAATCGAACTGTAATTTTTTTATATCTGGGATATAATAAATCAAGTCTAAAAAAAGTTATTTTGGGACACATGTCCCAACAGCATAGAACTACTTACAAGTGGATTATGCTTGAAAGTTTGAGAGTCAGTGGAATCGCAGCGGAGGCGGCGCGCGCGCACAATGCGCAGCGGGTCCGTGCGCGACAATTACTGCGCCTCGAGTCACACACAGCACCGAAACGTCGCATCTCACTGTGGACGTCATGGAACTCCGAGAAACATACAACTTCAAATTCAAAATGTATAAAGCTAAGATATTTCCACAATATACTCATCTAAAAAGATGTCGACAGACGCACAGTGGACGTAGATTTACGAGTATAAATGAAAACCTCAATTGCGTCACAATGGATTTTTATTTTGTGATCGATCTGACTGAATAAAAATCTATATAAAAAATCGGACGCTTGATTGAAATATAGCTCGAAAGATCTTGTTTTTGTTGTCTTTTTCCGTAATTTAGTTCTATGACTACTGTTAAACCATTTAAGTTTCTACAGAAAAGTAGGTACCCTATTTAATTGATTTATAGAGACGAATGTTCGCATATTCTATATAAATGTATAATAACACCCTTGTGCATATGCGACGTTTTGGTTCAGAATGTAACGGCTTCATCTTACTCGGCTCGGCAGTTCGCAAATTATAGACTGCGCTGTCGAGAGCCATTTGCCAAACTAATGTGTGTAATATTAAAGTTCCCACATCGCAGTGGTTGAGGCGATAATTATAGTTGGGCGACAATAATTCTGCTGTGCACTTTCTTGCCAGAATAAATGACGAGAGAAATAATGGTAGGTATTAGGTATGCAGCTGGACTTCTGAGTATCGAATTTTAAAACGTAGAAGCGTAGACAATTTTTATAACAAACTATTATAGGTAGGTAGAATAAATTTATCAAGACATAGACATCCCTTAAATTAAAGTTCAAGATTTTAAGAATAAAAGGATTTAGAGGGAATCATATTCTGTGCTGTCTCTATATTAGATATACCATACATTAAATCAAAGCCAAAAACACGTATAATATCTTTAATTACATTCAATATTGCAGCTCGACTATATCTAGTAATTATGTACAACTACATCACAATATCATACTATAACCAACATTAAAGTAAACCATTTAGATAGATTTACTTATATCTTAAGAGTTAACACTTAAAACTCGTAGAAGCTATTCATTAATTTACTATCAATACATTATATTTATACATCTCGCTTTATATGTCAAGTAATTACCTAATAAAAGTGGCTGTGGGCTATTCCATAATCCCTTACAACTGTAATACATATATGTGTACACTATCGAAGTGAACAGGATTTTTGAGAATTATTAATTATTTTTATTGGATAAATCAATTAAAATTTCAATTTCCTTACATAGCGAGCAGAATGTGCTTGAAATGGACACGTCCATTTCAAGCACATTTTTATTTCTAAGGAGCTCAATATATATACATACTTACATACCATATATATTTAAACCTACTTTATTTGTTTAAAATTTGTTTGTTTGTTTGTTATATGTATGTGTATTAATTCAATTTAATTTTTATTTATTTAAGACAACCATTGTTGTCCATATTGTGGGCCATTGCCCATAGTATTAATGTATGCCATGGCCATGGTATTAATGTATGCCATGGCCATGGTATTAATGTATGTGCTCGTGTTAACATTCTTTTATATTTTAGCTCTAGCTAGCTTTTGATATGAATTCTTCATTTCTCGCTATCCAAAGGTTCGCTATCGATCTAAAGAGAGCGTTTTAGCGATAAGACCGCCTGTTGTTATCTAGTTATAATTTTCTTCTAAATTTTATTGTAAGTAATTTCATATGTAAAATGTACGAGTATTGTTATTGGAACAATAAAGAATATTTTTACTTATTTATTTGTTACTCAAGTAGTCAAGTATAGCTCTGTAGGTAGGTAGTGTACATTTCTTCTCCTGATTTCACTCATACATAATTTCAAAAACTGCAAACTACTCAGTTGCACATGGAAGATATTCTCAATTAAGAACGTTTCCAAAAGATTACCGTCGCCGTTAACTTCAAATTCGTTACCCAGGGCCAGGACGCGTATTTTGGTCATTTTTTTTTAGAGCTTGATGCTTGATATTAATTATATATTTTTCAATTGTGTCTCTTTCTATCGATGAATCTACATATACAAATCATGAGTTTATCACACAATCAATTCGACCATTAACAGCTACTAGCATTTAGATTCTAATCTGAATGGACCGGCTAACATTGAGTAGGTATTTCCACTTTCATATTAACTGTAATTTTTTACATTTATGGCCCACCATGCATAACTGCCGTATTAGTTAATATTTGGAATTATTTGCTTGAGAAACCTAATGGTCTCTCTAAACGTCACGATAATGGCATGTGATTGGCTTTGATCGATCGATTGAATTCGTTGCTCCTATGTACTTAGCCAGCTATTATCTAAAATCGCATGCCATTTGTTAGTTGAATGGGTTTTTTAATCGCTGTTACGGCTGTTACGCGTGATGAGGCAGATTTCAACGTTCGTAAATTTATACACCGAAGCACGAGAATCACCGTATTAAACTTTTCACTAACAAACATATTTACAGAATCTTAATTTGCATTTTATCTCCAACTCAATCGTTGTTCTCTCCGAAGTTGTTGAAGTAAGCCGCGGGTCACAAGAGCTTTGAGAAGAAAGTGTTCGGCGCCGGAAGTCGAGCGTCTAAGAGTCGAGGGTACGGGGATCCGAGGAAAGGCCGAAAGGCCGCGCGGGCCTCCTCCGGACTCGCCTCTTGCGTCGACTCGTCTTGCGTGTCCAGTGACGAGTCGTTATTAGATGAACTTGCTCCCAAATGTAGCTTCCTAGTGTGTTTCTTCAAGTCGAAATTCCTGCAGAATCCTTTAGCGCAAATACTGCATGTAAACGGTTTTCGCTCATTGTGAGTATGCATGTGAAAGGTAAGGTTATAGATCTGATGGAACGCCTTATTGCAGATACTGCACTTGTATGCTTTCTCCCCGCTGTGTGTTAGTCTGTGGTTCTTATAGTTTCCTTTCTGATGGAAACCTTTCCCGCAGAACTCGCAGACGAAGGGCTTGTAGCCGGCGTGGATGCGCGCATGCGTGTTAAGCGTCGAGGAGCGGTTGAAGGCCTTGCCGCACGTCAGGCACTTGTGTGGCTTCTCTGACGTGTGTATGATTTTGTGGCGACACAGAGTTGAAGCCTGTCGGAAGCCTTTACCGCAGATTTTGCACACAAATGGCCTCGCTCCCGTATGGACGGGCATGTGTCTGGTTAGGTTATAATGCGCATTAAAGACTTTCCCGCAGTCTCCGCAAGCGAAGCTTTTGTTCTTAGCCGGGGAAGGTGTGGGACCGGTAGTTGAAGAGACAACATCAGTGGCGGGTCTAGGGCTGGGTACTCGGGGCGGTGAAGCTGGCGGTGGCCGCGGCAGCTGTAGCTGGTGAGCATACGTTAACGACACCAGGTCTGGTCCGTAGTAAAGTAGAGGATACTGCGAGACCAGTTGTCTCCTCGCCGCCGGGATGTACTGCTTAAAAGCAGAGTCGAGAAGCTGCGCTCCGTAGGACAAGAAAGGCGGTGGCGGGTCCGGTGAGACGGACTTCTTGCGGTCGGGCTCCATGAGGCGGGCGATGGAGAAGTTGAGGACGGGCGCGGGAGCGGCGGGGGTGTGCGGGGTGTCGGGGGACGAGGCGCGGTCGGGCGAGGGCTCGCGCGGCTCGCGCGCCGATGTCTGGAACGGCTGCATCTTGCGGGTGAAGGATCTGAGGACAAATGCAATCTTGTTAATGTAGGATTTTTTGTCACAAATTTATTTAAAAGTCAAACAAGCATAAGACGTTGTGGTGTACGGGTTAAAGACTTGGAACTCAACTGAAAATTTTAAAATCCATGAAAATAACAGTAAAGATGACTCGTTTTATTTTTATCCGACAACGGCAAAGCAAAAAAAGGGTTATGATTTTGACCGGTAGGTATGTATATAGTTCATCTATTCCCTTCATAACTTGTAAAAGTTAACATTATTTTAGAAATTAAGTGTCATTCGAATCGACCTCTAGAGGTTATATGAATATCGAGTCGGCGGCTCGGGATCGTATCGTAATATCAATATTAATATAATTAGACATGACATATATTATACACCAACTTTCCCTCCCTTTGCCTTCAAACCCTTTCAATTCCTCCCCGTCAACGGCGTCGAAAGTGCTCCGTATCATTGTGCTTGTTTTAAGTAAATTGGAAAGCGCCTCGGGGACTTGATGGTAGGTACGAGTAAACATGGCTCCATTGTGTGACGATCGCGGATGCTGAATTAGGGCGGGCTTCTAACGGTATGGACCGCAATTCCCTTTTCAAATGATTTCAAAAAGAAGGAGGTTGTCAATGGGGTTGGCAACTGTCAAAGGTTTTGAAAGATGGCGCCAGGCGCCACGATAGGTTTTAGCTGTCTCTGGTTTTGTCATGAAGTTATACCCTAAACAGGAGCGAGCTGTCACTTTTTTTGCCATACTAAATTGAACCTTATCACCGAGCCAGAAAGGTGTTCGTACCAGACTAGAGAAAACGGTCCACATGAGATAGCAAAAGTGGGTCGCGGTGTCCCACTCGCACATGTTGCCAATGTTAAAAAAATACCATTTTGGTAGTATTTATATCAATAACTACTAAAATTAAATACCTTCTTATATTATTTAAGTGCTATATTCAGAGTGCGGTTCTCATATCTTTTACGTAATTTGTAAATAGTTATAATGTCAATATTATTAACTGATTTAACCAAGCATGTGCACAACATAAAATACATTAATTTTGTTAATCCCCATCCCCATCAAGACTAGGTGAAAAAGTAGGGATAGACCTGTTTGAGTTAAAGTTTTTGCTACCTACTTTAAACATGCGATGAGTTGCCTAGTAGGTTAAAGGACTACCTGGTTTTTATATCTGAAGAATGAAGCTTACTCATATAATACTGATCGAACTTCACTTTGAAGTTCGTTTGATCATGTATTTGTAAATAGTTAAATATTATTAATATTATTTGTCAATATTATTAACTGATTTAACCAAGCATGTGCACAACAAAAAATACATTAATTTTAATATGGTAGACATTGTAGTAACTTTGAATATTAATTGGTATCCCCAACTTGATAATGAAATTTTCAAAATACATGAATAGCGGCGCTCAAGATTTATTTGCGAAATAAAGTATAAAATGGGTAAAAGATGTTGTGTGAAAGGTTGCAGAAGTTAAAGTTTTGTTGATTGTGGTATATCTTTTCACAGGTAAGCCTCAACTATTAAAGTTTACGATAAAAATACAAGAAAACATTGTCAAACTCATTAGGGTGACTATGATGTTGGCACGATGTGAATCGGCCTTACAGAGTTCTTATTACCTCGTACTTACTTAATGTAAAAATAAGTTTACCTAAATAAGTATATCTTTATTTCGGCATGTTTTATTATTTGTTTGATAGATAGATAGATAGATAAATGATTTATTTGTGCACGTAATGAGAGCTATATAATTGCCAAAATTTAAATCCAAAATCCTTAAATATTACAGACACATTTATACATAATATTCTATATAGGTTGAACACACATTTCCGTCAGTACACAAAGGCGGCAAATAAAAAAAATGGTGCAATTAACTACGATGACGCTTAAAGAATAGCTGAAGTGTGCAAAAGAGAAGCCATTACGTATATGAACATACCATGAGTGCGAAAGAGGCAGACTACAAATGAAAAAAATGTGACCATTTTTAGGGTTCCGTACCCAAAGGGTAAAAACGGGACCCTATCAATAAGACTCCGCTGTCCGTCTGACAGTCTGTCTGTCATCAGTAACAGCTTTTATAACGACTAAACTAAATTAAGTAAGGTTTTGTGAAGCGTTTTACAGAGGAGAAAACAAATACATATATTAGTCATACTTGTTATGAACAAAATGCTGCACTTCATGATAAAAGCAAGCCGCTTTGCACAGTGATAGTAGGGACCGAACTGAGCGATTTGACCCGCAGCAGCGGCAGTTTCACCCCTTAAGAACAGAGATGGCGCCACTTCTTTAAAAAATATTTCAAAAAATTCTACAAGCTAAACCAATGAACCGATTTAAATGTTTAATATCTCAAATGAAAGCGCATTATATACATTACTTTTAAAAAAATACTTAAAAAATATATACTCAATACTTTTGATAAAAACGGGAATTTTAAGTTTGTTTTTTTACTCGATTGATAGTTTTTACTTGATTTCTCAAAAAAATTGTATGGAATATGAATAGTTTAATGCATGTATATATTACTGAATAAATATCAAGTATTTTAAAAATAACCCGACACCGATATCTCTCATACTTCTCGAAATATGAAAGTTTGAATGTGAGTGTAAATTTCTTCAAGATATATTCCAAATAATTCTACAAGCTAAACTATTCGACCGATTTTAATGTTTAATATCTCAAATAAAAGCTCATTATATATACTACTTATAAAAAAATATTCAAAAAACATATACGGAATACTTTTGGCAAAAAATGGCATCTTAAGTTTTTTTTCTTACTCGATTGATAGTTTTTACTTGATTTCATAAAAAAAAATTATGGAACATGAATAGTTTAATAAATATATATATAGTACTGAGTATATAAAAGTATTACAAAAAAACCCGACACCCATACCTTTCATTCTTCACGAAATATTTAAGTTCAATTATGCACGTTCTTACAAATAAATTCTTTAAAAGAAATCTTCAACCGCAGTAAGTGCACTGATTTTAATATGAAATGTGTCATATGAAAAGAAATCACCCAATTTATTTTAATAAATAAAAAATTAGTAAATAAAAACTGAATAAAGTTTTTTCCTGGTGCTGAATTACAAAAAAATATAACAAATCTAAAATTAGGAATTATTTTTATTTAAAGTGACTACATTTGTAAACAAAAAACTTAAATGTCCTCTTCGGGTTCACCGGTAGATGTAGAACTAAAAAAAAGTCGTTTTGAGAAGTACTCGTACCATTTCAATACTACAAAATCACCGATCATACATGAACTGGTTGCTGTAGATTACTGTTGGATAATTTTTGTGCCTGTAGATTTACTGTTGAATTATTTTTGTGTCTAGTTGATTACCATTAAACCTATAATTTTGTGCCAGACCTATAATCAGTGGTCAGCATGCAAAATAACTCTGGATTGAAAATTACATTAACTTACTTTTGATTTGTACAGCCACCTTTGCATGATTTACACTGGGCTGGGCATGGTAAGCTGACACGACGACACTCACAACGCATAGTTTCGCAGCCAGATTTGCAGCCACAATGGTCCAAGAGGCTTAATTGCGACCAAATCGCTGTAACTGCCGACCATTCCGAATTCCAACTCTCTTTTTCCTCAGTCCATCCCCAAGAAGATGGACATGGTATGGAAACTTCTGGTTTCATAGCGTTTCCCCATATATGGCCCGCTTGGTAAGCCGCTCGAAGTGCATGTTTATAGATAGCAGCTGATGTAGGTGGCAGGCTTGACAAAAGCTGCACGTGGGCGGGAACTAGAGGAATGGGCGGTTGCGGCTGGCCTGGTTGTTGTCAATCAGGGGTCTATCAACACATGTGTGCGACAACAGGGTGGTTCCATTGTCGACGTAACATTTGTTAATGCTGCCTTGGCCCGTCGTATTCAGGGTTGGGAGGTGCTTGAGAGCGTAGAGTCCCTATCCGACCATCGTTACATACAGTTCAGGGTCTCCGCACTCCCAGGTACTCCGAGCGGCCCAATTAGTCAGTCCCTGCGAGGTGACGGCCCAAGATGGGCGCTAAAACGCCTAGACAGAGAGGCATTGGTTCTTGCTGCTGAGGTCCAAGCATGGAACCCGATTCCCGGGGATCCAATAGATGTAGAGGAGGTGGCGAAATGGTTCGGCGAAGCCATGACGAAGATCTGTGATGCAGCGATGCCCCGAGCCAAGCCTCTTCCTCCTAAACGTCAGGTCTACTGGTGGTCTCCGGAGCTCGCACAACTCCGAGAGTCATGCGTTGCGGCGAGGCGTCTTTATAGTCATCAGCGAAGGCGTAGGCTCCGAGATCCTGCCCGGGAGACAGAATTATATGCAACATATAGAGAGCGTGCAAAAAGCCTGAAGATTGCTATAAAGCAGGCAAAGGAGGACTCATATCGGGAAATGCTCGGAACGTTAAATAATGATCCTTGGGGGCGACCATACAGGATGGTCCGAAACAGACTTCGCCCTTGGGCTCCCCCCCTAACGCGAAGTCTTGAGCCGGATCTACTGCGGAATGTGGTGGAAGCGCTGTTCCCGGCCTGCGATAACTTCGTACCGCCAGTAATGGCAACCCCCGCAGAAATTGAAGGTGACGAGGAGGGGATACCTGACGTGTCTGGCGATGAACTTGGTGCAGCTGTGCTAAGACTCAAGTCAAAAAATAAAGCTCCTGGGCCTGACGGCATACCGGGTTGCGCCTGGGTCTTGGCCAGCAACGCTCTGGAGTCACGAATGCTGCAAATGTTCACAGCTTGCTTTCATCAAGCCAGGTTTCCACGGCAGTGGAAGACAGGCAAGCTGGTCCTCATAAAAAAGGAAGGCCGACCGGCAGACTCTCCATCTGCCTACCGCCCAATAGTGCTACTTGATGAGATTGCGAAGCTCCTTGAGCGCATAATAGCCAGCCGTCTTACCAAGCACCTCGCCCGTGTCGGGCCTGATGTGGCAGACTGCCAGTTTGGTTTCCGCAGCGGCCGTTCAACAGTCGACGCCATTCAGCGTGTTAAGGCCCTCGCTGACGAGGCGGTGTCCCGAGGCGAAATCGTCTTGGCAGTGTCCCTGGACATTGCCAACGCCTTTAACTCCTTGCCTTGGGGCTGTGTTAAGGAGGCCCTGCGGTACCACCAGGTACCAGAATACCTAAGGCGAACAATTGACGCCTACCTGTCGGACAGGTTCGTTACTTACCCGGGTCGGGAAGAGTGGGCAGGATACTCGATGTCTTGCGGTGTTCCACAGGGGTCGGTTCTAGGGCCACTCCTGTGGAATATCGGGTATGATTGGGTACTGCGAGGCGCAAACCTGCGAGGCATAAACCTCACCTGTTACGCCGACGACACTTTGGTGACAACTCGCGGGAAAACCTTTAGGGAGGCCGCCATACTGGCAACGGCAGGAGTCGCTCACGTCGTCGGTCGGATCCGGCGATTGGGGTTAAAGGTGGCCCTACAAAAATCGGAAGCTTTATGCTTCCACGGGCCCCGCAACGCGCCACCGCCGGATGCGCATATAGTGGTAGGTGGAACCCGGATCGGCATCGAGTCCACGATGAAATACCTTGGCCTCACACTCGATAGCCGGTGGAATTTCCGCCCCCACTTCCAGCGCCTGACGCCGAAGTTGCTGGGAGCAGCTGGCGCTCTAGGGCGTATACTCCCAAACACGGGGGGGCCCAAAGCGTCATGTCGACGGCTGTACATGGGTGTCGTTAAATCCATGGCCCTGTACGGAGCCCCAATCTGGGCTGACGTTTTAAAAAGGAAGGAGGTAGCCCTACTTAGGGCACCTCAAAGGGCAATAGCAACGAGAGTGATAAGAGGGTACCGCACGATCTCTTTTGAGGCAGCATGTGTTTTTGGCAGGGTCTTTACCGTGGGACCTAGATGCGAGAGCCCTCGCAGCGGCTTACCGTTGGCGTAAGGAGGCGCATCATAATGGAGACTCGCTAGCTCCGAGAGAAATTCTAGGACGACGAGACGCAATCCACCTAGAAATGGTGGAGGTTTGGGAACAGAGGCTGGCGCATCCCAGCGCAGGCCGTCTGACCATCGAAGCGGTTCACCCGGTTCTCAAAAAGTGGCTAGACCGGACCCATGGCGTGATGAGTTTTCGACTGACTCAGATCCTCTCGGGACATGGATGTTTCGGGAGGTATCTAAAGGATCTGGCCAGGAGAGAAATGACCGCAGTATGCCACCACTGCGACTGCCCGGAGGACACTGCCCAGCACACACTGGAAGTATGCCCAGCCTGGGAGGAGGAGCGCCGCACTTTAACAGCTGTGGTGGGCCATGACCTCTCGCTGCCCACCGTGGTCCGAAACATGGTGGAATATGAGAGGTCGTGGCAGGCTGTGCTGGACTTCTGCGAGGCGGTCATGGTGCAGAAGGAGATGGCAGAGCGCGGCAGGGAAAACGATCCAGCTTCCCAGCCAATGCGCCGAAAGCGCGTGGGGCGGCGGCGGCTGGCATATGACCGCCGACTTCCCCCTTAAGGGTCCCTGTGGGCGACAGGCTCGGGGACGTCTGTCGCCTACACAAGGGTCCCTGGGATGGCGAGCACGCTGATGAAAAGGCGCGCTACTAGGGAGGTAGGGGGAATAAAAAATAACAAAATCCCTCCAGAGTTGGGTCCGGAGTCCGGACAGCCGCTGGCGAGGCTGCGGAAGAGTGCTCCAGTGTTCCTGTGGCCTCGCCTTATAGCCCTGAGGTGGTCAAGAGGGGTTTTTGGTGGGTAAACCGTGGGTCCCATGAGCCTATACGGGAGTCCCACATAACCATCCCAGGCCCGTCCCCGCGCCTGGGTGGTATGCGAAAAGCATTTTCCCCTCTATAAAAAAAAAAAAAAAAAAAAAAAGGCTTGACAAAAGCTTGTTTTTTGAATAAACAAATATTTGTGAACTTCATTTACGTTTATGTGTTCCGTTTGGCCAAACAATAACACAAATCTAGGGTTACTTTATACTAAAATTAAAATATGTAGTTACACACCTGACAACTGACAAAATCATAAACTTAAAAAAGTTGACATACTCCTATTTTCCCGTCTTTTTATAGTGGCCAGAGAAAGGCAGCTTGATCTGAACGAATTCTTCCACTACGAAAACCAAATTTGCCCACCTTCGTTGTCAGTCAATGGAGGGCGTCGTTTAGGGAACAAATCTGATTTGGCCGAGAAATTAGAACCTGCCAACCCTGCCACCTACATCAGCTGCTCTCTATAAACATGCACTTCGAGCAGCTTACCAAGAGGGCCATATATGGGGAAACGCTCTGAAACCAGAAGTTTCCATATCATGTACATCTTTTTGGGGATGGACTGAGGAAAAAGAGAGTTGGACTCCGGAATGGTCGGCATTTACAGCGATTTGGTCTCAATTAAGCCTCTTGGACCATTGTGGCTGCAAATCCGGCTGCGAAACTATGCATTGTGAGTGTCGTCGCGTCAGCTGGCCATGCACAGCCCAGTGTAAATCATGCAAATTTAATGTGGCTGTACAAATGAAAAGTAAGTTAATGTAATTTTCAATCCAGGGTTATTTTTCATGCTGACCACTAATTATAGGTCTGGCACAAAATTATAGGTTTAATGGTTATCAACTAGGCACAAAAATAATTCAACAGTAATCTACAGCTGATCAGTGATTTTGCAGTATTGGAATGGTACGAGTACTTAACAAAACGACTTTTCTTTTTCAGTTTTACATCTACCGGTGAACCATATAATTTGACATCACCTAATAATAATTAGTTGCCCGTTTATTTTTGTATTTAATACACTGACAATTATCTGATTCAATTCGGCTTATATGTATAAAAACTACTAAATTGACCTACTTTTATATTATACACATAGATTTAAGATTAGATTCTAAGTATGCATGTAATATTGCTATGCCCCCACGGGGTCCATGTGGAACTACCAAGAATTTGTAATACCTATAAAACCATGATTGCAATAAATAAATATGAACCCGAAGAGGACATTTAAGTTTTTTGTTTACAAATGTAGTCACTTTAAATAAAAATAATTCCTAATTTTAGATTTGTTATATTTTTTTGTAATTCACCACCAGAAAAAAACTTTATTCAGTTTTTATTTATAATTTTTTTATTTATTAAAATAAATTGGGTGATTTCTTTTCATATGACACATTTCATATTAAAACCAGTACACTTACTGCGGTAGAAGATTTCTTTTAAAGGATTTATTTGTAAGAACGTGCATAATTGAACTTAAATATTTCGTGAAGAATGAAAGGTATGGGTGGGTTCAGTATATGTTTTATGAGTATTTTTTTGTAAGTAATGTATATAATGAGCTTTTATTTGAGATATTAAACATTGAAATCGGTCAAATAGTTAAGCTTGTAGAATTTTTTGAAATATATTTTGAAGAAATTTACACTCACATTCAAACTTTTATATTTCGTGAAGTATGAGAGGTATCGGTGTCGGGTTTTTTTTATAATACTTGTTATTTGTTCAGTAATATATACATGCATTAAGCTATTCATGTTCCATGCATTTTTTTTCAGAAACCAAGTAAAAACTATCAATCGATTAAAAAAAAAACTTAAGATGCCGTTTTTTGTCGAAAGTAATCAGTATATATTTTTTGAGTATTTTTTTAAAAGTAATGTATATAATGAGCTTTCATTTGAGATATTAAACATTTAAATCGGTTCATTGGTTTAGCTTGTAGAATTTTTTGAAATATTTTTTAAAGAAGTGGCGCCATCTCTGTTCCTAAGGGGTGAAACTTGCGCTGCTGCGGGTCAAATCACTCAGTTTGGTCCCTACTAGCACTGTGCAAAGCGGCTTGCTTTTATCATGAAGTGCAGCATCCGGGCAAAAAATGGCCATAACAAGTATGACTATATCCATTCTCTCTGACTTCCTATGCATGAATGAAAAAAGATCTTGGCCAAACTATACATTCCAACTTATCCTAATATCCCACATACATATGACTTATGGTCACCCTAATTAGAAAGAGATGCAACCGCCCACTTTGACTTCTCATGTGGACACACTTTTTGGCCCGTGTACTCCATCCGGTTTATTAAAATGTAGTTCTATGAGATTTGGCTTAAAAGGGTTATATCCAGGTATCCAGGCCATAAAATAAAAAAAAGTCTATTTGTAGGACTGACAGGCCAATGTAAAGGGCTTATTATAGTTATTATTATTACCTACACTGCCTACACTACACTTATCCTGCCTTCGGACGGCGAACGATCGGCCACGACGTCGGTGCCGTGTGCCGACGTCGGCCCCGATATCGGACCAAAGGAACGTTTTCCGTTTCACGAAATATTAGCACATCGTTTACAATATTTCTGATGTAAAAAAGAAATTCAAACTGCAAAAATTTGTCAATTTGAGACAATAGTACAGTGTGCAATGAGGGGGATAAGTGAAACTTACCCCCGGTTTTTCATCACACTTGCGAAGGAAAAACTAAATTTTAAGCGAAATAATTCTGAAATAGAGTGGCATATCAAATATTCGTCCGCCATATTGTCATTTCTTGACAGGTTAGGCATCATCGAAGGCACAGACCTATTTCGGCATTCAGCCACGATTGAAAATTATGTTAAAATATTTTAAACGGCTATTAAATTAATCAAATTAAATATTATTAAACGTAAACAAAATATTAAATTATAAACGTCAGTATTTTAAAAGTAAAACTTATTTACTCTACTTGGTTTGTATGAATTAGTGACATAATAAAAAAAGATATAACTCCCTAGGGAGATAACTTTTTTCACAAACCATGTAACCATAACCATGGAACAATATAGGCCTTTGTCCTTCAGTACACCTGAATGAAATAAGATCTTTTTCATATCACCAATTCGAAAAACGGCCTTTTCTTCTCTGCTAGGAGGCATCAAAGTGGCACTTTTCTTCCCCGCTAGGAGGGATCAAAGTAAAACTTATGTGAACAGCAGAAGGATTGTACTTGGTAGCATAATTATTTTCTTCTTGGGCGGAACACACTAGAGTTCCTCATTACGCGGGGAAATAGTACAGTCTCGAACGATTTATTCATCCTCCAAAAGAAATGCATTAGAATATTAGTAAACGTCTAAGATATTGCCAAAACGAAAATAGTAGTAGTAAACCATTAGTATTAGTATTTATTAATTTGTTTAAAGATTGCCGTAAAATTGTAAATAATGTATATATTAGTTAATTGTTTTAAAAAAATAATTTGTTTTAAAAGTTTTAATAGTTTAAGATCTCGTTCCCAGTCCTATTATACACAGTCAACGCTATGTACTCCTTAATTGCCGTACTGTATCAGGTGAAGTACCTTGACACAATTGTAATGCAACATTTGTAATACATACGATGTGGATGTACTTAATAAATAAAATAAAATAAAATAAAATAAACGTCCCACAGACAGACACCTGCAAACCGCACTTTTTGACCCTAAACATAATATTGACTCTACCTTCTTTGTACATTCTGGAAATTGCTTTTGCTACCTTCGTCAGAAACAATATCGATATGTTTGAATTCTGCAAAAGTGCACGCAGAAAAGATAACATTGTCCCACCGGAACCAGTCCTAGACATATACAAAAAAGGTCCATATTACCAAGCTATACAAATTTACAACAAATTACCCTCCGATATTAAAAACATTGAGAGCAAAAACTTATTCATAACTAAACTCAAGACACATTTGGTAAAAAAAAAACCTATTATACTCATGAAATAAAACTATGAAAACGGATTATATCGCGTATATTGAATTTATAATACATCCCGACGTTTCGAACTCTTTACAGCGTTCGTGGTCAACGGGTTCATAGTTTTATTTCATGAGTAACTATCGCGGTAACCGAAGACAAATATACCCTAGCGTTTTCATTATGAAAGTAGTTAAGTTTATACTGATTTAAACCAGTCATCAGGCGGTCTAGCATGAGTTGCATTCTCGCGCGCGAGTCCATACTTGAAGTCGCGCTAGATGTATGGAGTCGCGCGCGAGAACGCAACTCATGCTAGCAGATCAGGCCATAAATAGACGTAAGTTTGTACGCGATTAAGTCCCGTGGTAGTTTTAAAATTATTAGTTAAGTTTAGTTTGTATAATTATGTATAGTAGTAGTAGTAGTAAATCACTTTATTGTACAAAACAAAAATTGTTAACATGCATTGTTCAATATTGTGTATAAGCTAGTTATAAGAAAAAATGCTACACCCCACCGGGGTCCATGTGAAACTACATAACATCTATGTACATACCATGGTTTGCAATAAATATTTACTTACTTTATACTTACGCTCATGATTCTACTTTAGAATCCCTCGCTACTCTCGGGATTCTGTTATAGAATCCTTCGCTTCGTTTAGGATTCAATAGTACGCCCTACATACACATACACGTACGACATACGTCATTTAAAACAACACAAATAATAATTTTAATTTGCAGTGAAATCTCAATCGTTTCGAGCCGCGAGCGCCACTCGAGCGCACAAAGCATCAGCGGAGGGTTAGCTCAAGCGAATATGTTCGAGATTGGGCATTGTAAGGGTTAAGCGTATGGAACGGGTTAGCGCAGACGTGTGGTTTTGTTTGTGCGTTTCGCTTTTGTTTTATTTAATTGAATAGTTATTTGATGTTAAGTTGGCAGTGGCACTAGTGTTTTTATATAATAATTTCAATTAAATTTCATAGAAGTTTGAGGTTAAACACTTGCATAGTCTGGTTTATTAAAATCGCTGCAGACTTATCTTGGTTTAGCTCTACCTTGCTAGTCTTGGTACTCTTGTTACAAAGAAATACCTATAGTCAATATACTTACTATCAAATATCAGGTATGTACGAGGTACGAGTATAATATAATAAACTATTAATTATGTTTAAATAGGGGGTATTACTGCAATGTTCTGCCACCAGAGTGCAGCACTAGCCCGTTTAGTAAACCATAGAGTAACTTATACATACTGTGCCTACCAGGTTTTTGACAAGTTTTCAGAGATAATAAAATATGACATTGATGCATCAAGGCGCTAGGCGGGTTGTTTACAGAGAACCTACCTATATATACCGGGAAACGCGAATCCGAAATTTCGCTATCTGTCTCTTTTTCGCTCGAATATACAGTCACGTGACAGAGATGTTAGATAACGAAATTTCGATTTTTCTTGTTTTGCGATAGACCCTCAGATTGTGGTAGTGGCGCCCCCTGCCCAGGGTTTCGCGTAATATTCCCTATTGATTACCGGTTAAACTTGGAGATACCATGGTTACCAGTACAATTTGACACTGGCTTAACGGTTTAACCGCTTAACCTTATTAAGAAAAGGCCTACCTAATTGCAGAAAAATACATAGTTTTCATTTGTTAATTAAAATAATAAAAGCAATTGCAGAATCTTTTAAACACGTCAAAAACACAAAAGACGAATTAGATCGTTCAACTTTTTACGAAATTGTACAGGTCTTAAGTGAAATATCGAAAATACTCTAAATTTTCTCTTAAAAGTTTTACGATTATTATAAGTGTAGTTTTGTAGTTTTCATTTCATTACTATACCTAGTTTAGGTGACTGTAAATGTTGTTCTATGTGTTGTTAAGTTGTGAAAGAGCCCTTGAAGCCTACTTGCATAATAAATACATGAAGTTTGTTTATTTTTGTGTGTGTATAGGTATTATGTTAAGAGGATAGTGGTTGGCCGCTTCTCCATACAAATTAACATAGTCCTCATATTCCTCTCTGACTATTTTGGAAAAAAAATTACACAATTAAATGCAAAAAATCGAACGGAGGTTGATACATCATACATCATCAAATGATGTAAAAACTATTTTCTATAATGTTATTATCCAAAGAGGAAAATGAGGACTACGTTTGAACAAATATGCAGTTTCGTGAAGTCGTCTACTTTCGTCTTTAGGTACTTTGTTTCTTCTGTTCTCATATAGTTGTAAATTGGCCGTTATGTTTTCTAAAATGCAATTAAACATTATAATAATCTGAACGGCTGCCAACACGGTATTGTTTCCCGATTCCCCCGCCAGGTGTCGCTGTTGCACCAACAATGCCACCGCTCTACCATTGTGCACTGAAGGAGGCGCACTTACTCCTTTTGTACTCTACTACGTTCAAATACATACCCAAATATTTAAGGGAGAAGAGTCAATTTGCAATGGCAGGTGTCAGTTTTGTCTGACTTGTGTTTTGTGTAATTTTTGCGCGTTTTTGTGGAGTCTGTATTGTCAATCAAATGCTTAATAAATGAAGCGGGCTGTCAATATTTGTGGTGTAATTAAAGTGATTGAGGTAACCGCCCACGCCCACACATAATACCCATTGGCAAAGTCATTTTATTAGTTAATGTGACTGCTAAATTATGAAAGGCATTCAAATACTAGTCTTGGTTTATGAAACGAGCCGAAAGCGAAATCGTATCCAGAATTTAACTTATGTAATAGTTATTTACGATACAAGTGCGGAAAAGAGGAAATTCGAAACGAGTGGCGATAAATTAAACCACGACCGCAGGTAGTGTTTTAAATTGACACGAGTTGCGAATTATCTATTCGCACATGTATCGTACAACGTTTTACAGTACATATGGCCCTTTAAACTTTCGACATATGCATGAAAAGTGCTCTTTTACGCACTAGTGTGAGAAAGTAGCACCATATGTACCGTAAAGTAATTTTACAGTACATATGGTGCTACTTTCTCGAATGAGCACTTTTCGTGCATATGTCGAAAGTTTAAAGGGTCATATGTACTGTAAAACGTTGTACGATACACGTACGAATAGGTAATTCGCAACTCGTGTCGATATAAACACTCCCTGCGGTCGTGTTTTAATTTATCGCCACTCGTTTCGAATTTCCTCTTTTCCGCACTTGTATCGTAAATAACTATTAAAATATTGTCTATGAGTAGTATAAAATCCATCGCATGAAAATCACAGTTTGTCATACAAGCTTGTCTCCATACAACTTGTTTGTAGTTTTGCAGTGACAGTGTAATTTGTTATACTGAACGAATCGAGCTAATTACTATCGAGTGAGATATCTATTCCCTGCGTGGTATCAGTATTCTGCTAAAATATGACACTGGCATTTTTTTATTGTCTGTATCAGGCCAAATATTCAGGAAAACGAGAAAAGAAGAAATTATATCTGAAAGGTAATTATTATTTAAGTAACAGTGTTGCTATGCCCTAACGGGTGCATGTTGTAACCTAAGATATAAATAAGACCTATTGAATATGAATAAAAGTTTGTAAATTACAATATCACGAATATCTAGGGCATAGTTACACCTGTGTAAGCAGTTTCTCGCCAGTACCTACTAGAGTACTAGAGACTGTTCCCGACCAGCAGATAAGCTCCCTAATCCTCTCTAGATAATGCGCAGATTAGGCAGGCCCCACCACTTCACACCCCCAACGCAATCTGCACCTTAAGATAACATCCACAAAGCACAAAATGAGTTGATTACGGTCCGATATCAAATTATTCTTTGACGAGGCTCTTCACTAGGCGAATACAAACCAAAAGGTACTTTATCCAGTTGGAGTAAGATTGATTTTTAATTAAACAAAACTTGCAACAATCGCAGTTCGCTGTCGAAGCATTTTGAACTTGACAGTCTAAATTGTAAGGTGCCTTTTCAATTGAATTTGGAGTAGTTGGGTATCACTTAACTAATTGACACGTTAGAGTTACGGAAGGCACTTGTAGATGCATCGATAGGCGCATGAATAAGATGTGAGATAACTGCAGCTTTGAAATTAGTAATGCATCTATATCTACATCTATCTCTGACATAGTATATTAAAACGGGTCACTGGTGGGGACAGTACGAGTAGGTACGGGGTCTGCGCCGGTCGCTGTTATCGCTGGCTACCTAAGATACTTTTCTTTCAACAGGCAACTAATCGAACAACAGGCAACATCGAGAGAATTCTAACAAACCCAAACACAATATCACAGAGTTCCTATGGCCACCTCCCGTGTCCACTGTCCATCGTTAGATCAGCTCGATCTCGATAGTACCATGAATAAATATAAATATATGAATAAATAACCAACGAGGTGGAGCGACGACCTGGGGAAGGTCGCGGGAATTCGGTGGATGCGAGCGGCACAGGATCGGTCGGAGTGGCGAGCCTTGGGGGAGGCCTATGTCCAGCAGTGGACGTCTATCGGCTGACATGATGATGATGATGATGAATAAATAACTGAAATAAATGTCATATATACGAAGAAAAAGTGACCAGTGGGCTAGAATCGAACCAGCGTCCTCTAGCTGCTATCGCGGCATATGCCTAGAGTTAGACCAAGCAAACTACAGCGAATTGATAGCACAGACTGTAGAAGTGGTATTTAAAACATATAATTTCATATCATGTGACGTTTATGATAACACTTCTATCACGCTCTGTGCAGTGCAGCTATCAAACACGCTGCGGAGTTAGCTTGGTCCAACTCTCAGCCCCTCGGCCACCCGGGTCACGGGTCACGGCAGTATGGGTCGATTTTTTCTAAGTAGGTATATGCAGTTTCCTGAGGGCTTAATGGGTACCCTGTCAAATATAGTTTATACGCAGTGAAGCTAAATAAAAGTGTGTAATAAAATCTGTGTTAAGTGTGTGTGTTTATTTCGGTTTATAGTTTAAATAGTAGTGTGTTTACTTAAAAAAACACAAATTGGAATATTTTCATAGAAAGTAATTTTATTTGTTCTTCGAGTGTGTAATAAAATCATTGTCACCCAAGAATAAGAATAAGAATAAAGATCATTTATTTTCAGCTAAAGGTTACAGACATTCCAGGGGTCTCCGCACTAGGCAGTGCCTGTATATTATTTTGTACCCAACTTACATACTATAATGTATTTAAGTTTTCAGCTTCATTGGAAACCGGGAAGTGTATCAATATGAGTTATATTTTAATGCCGTTACAGCTTTACTTTATTTTTAGACAGGTACCAAATATTTATTTGGCATATATATTAGAGACCATGTATGAAGCAATTTTAAAAAGAAAACGGATATCTATTAATTTAAAAATGAAGTTCTTTTAAAATATTTTGTTAGCAAATAAAGTTAAATGCACATTCAAAATTTGTATATCGGTAATCGTTACATAAGCTGTCATTTAATACAAGAAACCGGCCAAGTGCGAGTCGGACTCGCGTTCCAAGGGTTCCGTACATTACACAAAGTATTTTTAGGGTTCCGTACCTCAAAAGGAAAAAAACGGAACCCTTATAGTATCACTCGTGTGTCTGTCTGTCTGTCTGTCCGTCTGTCACAGCCCATTTTCTCCAAAATTACTGGACCAATTACGTTCAAATATGGTACACATATTACGTAAGTTTGTGACCCAAAGACGGACATGTAACGTAAACAAATGAATTTTAAATATGGCGCCACTTTTCGGGGGTAAATGAAAAATTTTAAAAATAAAGTTTTTCAAACTGTATCGTGTTACATATCAAATAAAAAAAGCTCATTTGGAGTCTCAATTTTTTTTTTGTAATTTTAAAATATATAGTTTAGAAGTTATTTAAGAAAATAGCCAAAAAAATATCATAATATGATTACTTAATTAGGTGTGAACAACTAGATGACAACTAAAATGTTTAATCATACGCTTTACAATATTAGTTGCCTACTTATTATTTTAGACACTTCAAGTTCCCTATATATTTTTTGGATGGCTTGATTTTGTTGCCATTTTTTTAATAATGCGGCATGCACCCTGAAAGGTGGGCCAAAATGGCTACCGAGTGGGACCCACGGAACACCATAGATGGTGCAGGCCGGGGTGCAGGAGCAGGTAGGCCGAAAAGGAGATGGCGGGACGACTTGGACGCATTTTATCCAGATTGGCGGGAAGCTACGAACGACAGGGTTGAGTGGAGGAAGCGAGGGGAGGCCTTTGCCCAGCAGTGGGACACTAAACTAGGCTCATAAAAAAATAAAAATAAAACAAAATGATGCTTATATTTGAGGCTAATATAAATTTATTGGCGCTAAAATATTAATACACCGCCAAATTATATTATTATATGCCCAATGAAAGTTCCTGTTTAATATTTTAGATGCCCGAATCATAATAAACCATTATTATAACTATTATAAGACGAAGATACCTACTCTACACGCGAACATTTTACTTGCTACGGAGTCTACGGACTACGGCGTAGCGCTACGAGCCGAACTAGATCTGTATCTTTTTAGTATACAGTAACTAGATAGGCCTCGAGACCAATTTGAACGTACACTTTAACATTTAAATGTATTTCGCTCATACTTGTCCATACATGTATAGGCGCGAACGAGACGCAGGGTGAATGGGAACAAATTGACATCATTTAGATGTCAAACACAAACCATGACCTAAATCCATACCGCAGGTTTTGTCAAACGTAGTGTATAAACGGCAATTTGTTGTCAAATGTACTTACATTGAATTGGCCTCGAGTTCGTCCAGTTGTGACGATATTATTCTCTTTTTAGGGTTCCGTACCCAAAGGGTAAAAATGGGACCCTATTACTAAGACTCCGCTGTCTGTCTGTCTGTCCGTCTGTCACCAGGCTGTATCTCATGAATCGTGATAGCTATACAGACTTGAAATTTTCACAGATGATGTATTTCTGTTGCCGCTATAACAATAAATACTAAAAACATAATATTGTCTTCGGTTACCGCGATAGTTACTCATGAAATAAAACTATGAAAACGGATTATATCGCGTATATTGAATTTATAATACATCCCGACGTTTCGAACTCTTTACAGCGTTCGTGGTCACCCGTTGACCACGAACACTAAAAACATAATAAAATAAATATTTAAATGGGGCTCTCATACAACAAACCGATTTTTCTGCCGTTTTTTGCGTAATGGAACGGAACCCTTCGTGCGCGAGTCCGACTCGCACTTGGCCGGGTTTTTTAAGACACCAACATTTAAAGTTAAACAGTTCGAGGCTTTTACACTACTTTACTAACATTACATTAATCTATAATATTCCATTAATACCATAAATCCTTACAAATTAGAAATTACTTACACGTCAACACCATTCCTTGGCAAATAAAATAAACTAATTGTTCGCTTTCCGAAGCGCCGCCAAAAGCAAAACGCTCACAACCCAAAAATTTGAATAACAACGCCGTGACATCTGTCAAGGCAAGACTCTCATTAGACCGCGACACGCCGTCCCTCTCCTACTTATACTAGGGAGTGTAGCTGTCTCGCTCCCAATCCGATAATCCTATGTTGTCGGTAGAGGTCATTACTAAAGACCAGTTTGAGGAGACCCTCGCGAGGGTGTGTTTCCAAAACGAATGCAGGTCTTTATTGTTGGTCGAGAGTCAATTGTTTGGTGTAAGATTGGGGGCGCGGGCGCCAGTAATGTGACGGCCATTATTGGGATCCCAAAATTGTTTATTGCTGGGTTTGTCAGCTGACGGGATTATGGTGACGTGGAGAGGAAATTATCCGAATGTTGACAAATCATTTGAATTCGAGTTTACGGTCATGATTTTATTGATTGACAAAAATTATGATAAATGGGCTTTTGATAAAAATAGGCATTGATGGAATTGATTTGAAAAGATCGGTTGGGTTTGTTAAGAATGTAATAAGGTACTTATGTTTGATGTTTATATATTTTATACCTGAAATTAGCAGTGCAGCTGTATTATTAAGAGAGGTCCTTCAACTTTGCAGTCTTTTTAGGACATCCCTATAGCTGCATTTGAATAGAATTCAATTTAAATCATATTTCATAGGCAACAATTAATTATAGACTGGATAAAACGCGCATACATTATATAAAAATTCTTTTCGGATAAATACAACGGTTCTTATTCGAATGATTACTTTACAAACGTGAAATATTGTTGTTTCATCTTGTGACACAAATAGTAATGACATCACAATCGAACATTATTTGAACTTGTAACCAGCTAAGCTAAGTCAGGCTTTTACCACTTATCATTTCAAAAATACAGGCACAGGAAATGTAATTGATTTAAGTACAAGGTGGAGGTGGCCCAAAAATACGTTGAAATTAATACGTGCAAAGATTTTTAAGGAATATTTTTCTTACTTACATCTTTTACAAAATGTCATTGAAATTATAAAACTACAATTATTTACTTAAAACTATTTATTTATTTTCAAAATATTTTTCTTTATTTTTGTAACACAAACGCAAACTTTTGTTAAAATTATGAAATTATGAGCCGTAGTAAAAAAAATACCAATAGTTCTGTTGTACTATATCGTGTTAGCTATATGCTAAAAATGCTTCTGTTGAAGGTACTAAATATTTAAAATTGATAGATAAATTTATAGCAAACACGCGAAAACTAAGGTACAATATTAGTATTCATAACGCAAAAAAAGGAACCGTCTGGGATTCAAACCCACAGTCGTCAGTTCAAAAAAAATCTGCTCACATTAGCGTTATTGATATTGTGATTGCAAATAATAAACCCTTTATAGAGGCTTCCGGTATTACGATTGCGCGAACGCAAACCGCATTATAGTCCAGTCAATATTGTACTCCAGTGGACAAAGCCATGCCGCTCCGTTGCCCGCGTCTACGTTTAGTCTATGATCTATTGGACAATGATGATCGCATCGGTAACTTTTACGTTTGACACTTCCGACGGAAGCTTTTTTGCTCTTTTGGAAAAGAATGAAAGAGACTTACGACACTTTCACTGGGAGTGTGTGTTTGGATTTTTTATGCCTCTTTTTTTAAACTCTTGATTTTATGCAATCGTAATTTGAAGGAATGTAAATTTTAATAATAGTGGCGAAGTGGGCCCTCGCCCACGGCCTCGCACTTATATAATAGGGGCCTCGCAGAAGTTATCCCTTTTTATTATCTCCGGAATACATATTGAAAGAAAGCTACTTCACGACGACAGATGCGACTTCACCCGCGCGTCCGCGGCTAGATTAGTGCACGCTACGCCACTGTTTAATATCCTGTAAACCTGACTTATTTACCATACATTTTAATGTACTTAGTCTTACGTACTTGTAAAGTTTCAGTTCCACTACGTTAAAACCGCCTGTTGCAACCTTTATTTAGTTATTTACATTGTAAATCTGTTTTGAATTTAATATTGTGTTCAGTTACCGCGATAGTTACTCATGAAATAAAACTATGAAAACGGATTATATCGCGTATATAATCGCGATGTTTTGAATTTGTTTTGTACGTGGTAGAATAACGAATATTTACTTACTTTAAGTAAGTAAGTTACTTACCTATTTATCGAGAAAATGTTATTAATCACTTAATATAATATACGAAGGATAAAATCCTTGATGAAATGAAATAAAATAAACATTTCGCAAAGGCGACATTATAACGTGTACGAAGCTATCACTGTAACATGTGCCGAATGACAGGGACGCAGATAGTCAATCTACGAACTTCGACATTCGCGGTGGCCGCCCTCTCATAGTCCGTAATTGCATTTTCCGCAGTTTCCCCCGAACAATGGGCGGCGCCGGCGCGCGCGCACGGTGACGTCACGCGGCGCACGATCTAATATTTGCCGCCGCGATCAAGGGCGAGCGGTTGACATCATTCTTTATTGAGTTCACGTATGGTCTGTTGTACATAAACCTTTAAGGATATACATAAACATAAATCACATGGCACAGTCGTTCGGGCAATGACGTAATTCCATTAGATTAATTTAATTACATTTTTGGTACAAGCGTATTGCTGACTGTACTCTTCTTTCCACAAACACAATTAGTTTGCTTTATTTTATATCATCCTTCCCATGGCGACGTCCTGGCGCCCTTAATAAATTTCTACAAAACCTTTACCATTACAATTATGGTACATATACCATTATACATAAGGCGTTATTACTCGATACCTACCTACATATCAAAATATTAAAACGGCCGGCTGAGGTGGCATTCAATTAAAATACACTGAAATATAATTGCTTATAAAGCGGGGTCAAACACAGGAGGGTGAGTAAATCCTTTTACGCCAATAAAAAATATCAACACCTATCAAAGACAACTTGCTAATTTGCACACCCCTAAAAATGTAACCCATCCTGAAGGTAACCCTTCACTCCGCCCTCACACGTGACGTGGGCGACAGTGGTGACAGGGTGACACGTCACCCCAGGTGCGAGGCGACAGCGCGGAGGTAATCACCTGTGTGGGCTTTGTTGATAGCAAATGAGTATATTGGATCGTGTTTGAGCCTTGGGTGGGTTAAGCCTTAAGGGTTGAGGGGTAGCTAATTTTGAACGTAAAGGAAAAAAAAGAAATTAATATTCACCGGCATCGAAGTAGCAAATCGTCATTAAATAATTTAAGTGTGAATGTTAGGTTCCACGGTTCGACAGCATTTTCTATTTTAATTAGGTATAACATTGATGGCACAATAAACACAGTGTTATAGATAAAATTAATATTCGACACAATGTATATTAAGATAAATAAATTAAATAAATGTTCTTCCTTGGATTTTCTGTTCCCGATAGTAAAGAATACTGGTGATAGCTACAAATGGTGCAGTGCACTTTTTTTATATTTATTGCATTTTATTTTAGGATCTTTACATATTCAACATGTCGGCCCTGTAAAGTCCGCTTCTTATGGCTTCAGAGTTCAGAAATACACATCTAAGCAAATATTCACAAAATAATGACAAAGATAAGTTGACACAGCGTCCATATCTCGGAAACTATAGTATGACTCCCAAGAAAAAAATGCTCCATTTTCCATTCTAACCAACTTCATCATACACGGTTTAGGCCTCAGATGAGCAGTTGAGCTATTACACCGCTATATTGCTAAAAGTAAGTTTCTTGACATTTTTTCAAGGCCGTATCTTTATCAGTTTTGGCATTTTTCCGATATATGTTTGAAGAATTCTGGCAGTGCTTTTTAACATATATTTGGACTTATCAACGTTTTTAAGTAAAGTCCATGTTATATATAATCTAAAGTGCAAAGAACTGTAAACAGTTGAAAAATAGAAGGGTGAGGTAAGTTTCGTGAAACACCTTGTTGCAACTTACCTCGTCAATGTTTTGTTTGAGTTTGGTAGAGGCTATTCATACTAGACTGTTAAAATCGTATCTTGCAATTTAATTTTAGCACTTTGGTTACCAATTGAAAGTTTATTGAAAAATATGTGTATTTCATAAGGTTTCAGTCATTAACAACTAAGTAGTTTACTCAGCGAAAATATTGGTTAATGTAGCATATTTTTATTTTTAAAATTATAAACTACTAGTTAAAAAACAAAATTGAAAACTAAAATTCTAAATCGAGCTGGCGGTTACCGGTTAAAATATTTTACTGACACTAGTTTGCTATTTATTGTTTAAATTTATAAATTATAGATGTTTGTCAACTTACCTCAGTGCCTGTTTCAAGTTACCTCGGTATTAGTAGAGTTGAAACAGATTGGATGGATGCAGAAAACAAATGTTTTTAAATAGTTCCAAGTACAATATGGTGTTTCTGTTTTGGGCGGTAATATGGTTATGAAATTTGCTATCAGGTGATACAGACTTCGAGCTTCTAATACAACAGAGTTAATTATGACCGAAAGAGTAGAATTTGTGTCAACTTTCCTTGGTCTCCCCTACCAGTTTTGGGCGTTTTAAGTCACAAATAAATAATGAGGATTCAGTAAATATTCTCAAGAAGGGCCAAGACGTAATATTTTTTCTGTTTCTGGGAAAGACGAGGAAGAACGATGGTCGATATCAAGAACGAGGCTTGCAAAGAAGCAAATTAATTGAATTAAAAAAACTCATGTATTTCCGGAACTTACACCACTTTCTACAAAACGAATTATGCATGAGCGAAAGATAAAAGAAATTTCTATTTTCGAAGTTCGCGGCGCATTCTGCCTTAAATATATCATAAATTCACTAACTACTTAACAGGATTTGATATTCTATAACGTCTTTAAATTAAGCAAAACCATCTTCTCGCAAATTATAAACTCAAATGGAATAGGGCACGGAATAAGGTAATTAAATGTTAATTATTTATATGTATACTTCACCCCTTTGCTTAAAAACTTATCAACTATAAGATTATTAACGTAACTTCTTAAAGACTTATCTTCATAATATACTACCTACTTACAAATTGCTGTAATCTTTCCTTTGCAACACAAACATATCAGTGACAATACAAACAACCCTTTAAGGCTGGTGTGGTGTGAATATCCGGACGATAATCTCCGTTTTTTGTGGGATCTTCACGTACCTCATAAGCATGGCCGCTAACTTTACAGAAAATACCTGACATGGTAATACAGGGTGAAATTTTTATAGAGCACAAATTTCAATTATTAGGTATAATACCATTTTATGGTTAAAATTAAGTGATTCATTTTAAGTACGTACGTATGTTTAAAGTTTTAGAGTGAAGTTTTAAAATAAATATAATTCATATTTATTTATTTGTTTTAATGTGTTGTTTAACAGAACAAATTAGCATTAAAATAATATAATTGCTCATGATTTTAATAATTATACATACTGTGTGACATACGTAGAGTCTGTCAGTCTGTGCGGAAAGAGAAGTCCTAGAATGTATGGGTTCGCCTACCTTCAACGACTCTTCTCTTTTCGCATAATGGATTGCATATTTTGAGTGTGACAATAGTATAAAAATCTAACAGTTCGACATAATCTATCAATAACTGCTGATGCCGGCATGCTAGAAATAATGCAAGATACCGTCAACTGATATTATTTGTTCGTCTCATAAATGTAAACGATTCAAATTTTATTTTTGTTTACACTTTTGTAACTACTGTTAACATAAATCCTATGCAATAATATTATGTTTGCGGGTGACGAATCTTACTTCACCGTGATACAGTTTTAACTAGTACGGGGAGTAAAGGACTCATTCTTCTCATAATGTATAACTTTACAACTAAATTAGTTTATTTACGTACCTAAATCAGACTGATGTATGTACCTCCATCCTTACCTATTTATAAGTAATGTAACTTTTAGTTGTGTTATTGAAATAAAGAAATTTATTATTATTATAACTTGTACTCATTAGAGGTTCAATAAGTAATTGATAATATATGTAATTGGCTATAAAAAAGCTGATGCAGATATTACGTAAAGAACAAAAATTAAAAATAAACGCCTAAAAATTCACCCTGTAAGGTAAGTTTATTCATGACAGCTATTAGGAATGCATTGATATAGTGGCAAAGAGTATGCCGATTTGTCAGTTTGTCGGGTTGTCGGTGACAATGGTGTTTGCGGAAGGATTAGCGGTCATTATCACGGCATTACGCTAATCTTCGGTTGGCGGCGGAACCCGGAACTGTTCAACCACTTCGTTTGTCTATTTGCTTCTCTATCACTCGAATATTATATGCAAGGGTGATAGAGAGGCAGATAATGAAATTTCGATTATAGCGGTAGGCCTGCTGTGTGTTGGTACGAGTACGTGTCTGGTGTATGTGGAGGAGGCGCGGGTACGTTTGATCGTTAGAATTATGCTGCGAAATTGTGAATTGTGCTGTGCTTATGGTTTAATCTATGAAGTGTGACCGAACAAAAATCTGGTAAGAAGGTAGTAGGTGTAACTACCGTATTAGCAAAGATATATATAACTCCGTAATAGATGGACACAGTCTAAGGAAAAAACGTGCCTCGAAAATCACGAAAATTTGATTCTCGATCAGAGGGCGCCACTAGTTTTGGCCTACTCTCGTATAGAGGGTGTTGACGGTTTCGTTTGTTATTTATAATTTTAATGCATATCAGTGAAACATGGGTCTAAATCATATAAAAATAATTAATGCAAATAAAAAAATCATTTATCCATATTTAAATACATTTTAACGTATTTTTATAAATCTTTATTTTTAGTTTTAAAGTATGCCGATAGATGGCAGTGAATTTACAGCGGTTACAAAATTTACTATGACAGTACCGCTCTATCTTATTTTATCCTCTTTGGTATTAGTTATGAACTGGAATTAACTTAATATGTTTCCATCGATTTGTAAATTCCGGCTTTAGGCAATTGCCCACCGAGCTTACTCGTAGACATTTGCTACGGCGTAGCGCACTACTACAGACTACGAGACCAGCGTTTCTTGTTAAATGTATACATTATGTACCCAATAATATTGCTTATATAATATCAAGGGATTTGCAATACGGATCTAACTTATATGGAACTATCCAGATCCAACGGATCTTCTATATAATTTTGTTCCGCACTTCAGACTGTCAAAAATTGATGGCTAGTAAATGGGTTCATTACTAATTTACTCAGCTTAAAAAAATATTAGGCATTTCATTATATCGGGAATATAACTGGTACCTAGAGTTAGATATGGCACTTCTGCTTTTTTTTTTATTAAGTAGTAATTAAATAAAAAAACCACCCACCTTAATCACAAAACACTCATTCACTTGACATCACTATCACTGAGGTCAACTGCTAAGGTATGGTTTATGGTGTACGACGGTAAATGCGCAACCCGCGGAAGATGGCGACCGGAATTGGTGTGCCGAGCAAAGTGGCCCGTGGCAAACAACCCCCCACTCCCCCCTGCACTGCCCAGCCACATGCAGCCGCCTCAATAATAGATCAGCTCGCCCCTCCCTCTCGTGTGCTCACGATCAAAATATCTCCGTCTTTGTCCCTCCTGTTGCGCATTTGTGTGCGCATATCTTTGTGCTCTGTCTGGCGAGTGAGGGGCGTGTGCGGGCGTCTCGCTCGCTCTCATTAGGCGTGTCTGCGGGTGCATTATGCATCGTGTTTGGCGAGCGCTTCACCAGGTTTGCGCAGCGCGCGCAGAGTAGCAAAGGACAGAGGCTGCCTTTGTGTTGTGGGTGAACGGCGAAATAATATATGTTTTCTAATATGTACATGTATAATTATTTTTATATACCTATGTATTATTATTACCGTCCTCTTGTGAGCACAACACAAGCCTTATTGAAGTCAGTGTGGGACTAGGTCAATCATAATATTTATTTATTTAAAATAAAAAGGTTTTCCTATAAGTACTATACTTGTTACATGACGTCTAGTAAGGTATTAATTAGGTAAATGTGTAGAAATAAAATTATTATCTTTTTGAATTAGTTTATAAACGTATGATTTATAGGTAGGTACTTGAACCTTGCGGATGATTGTATTATTTGATTGGAAAGTTGCCTATGCATATAATGTTCGCAATCCGGATCCAACAGCTGGTTTATGGTTCCGGGTCTATATTTAGGATGCGGTTTGCACACTGTATGTAATGTAATGGAGAGGCGTTCATTTTAAAGATTGCTTTTATTTTCTACCCAATATTTCTGTACCAATCATCCTTGTGTGTAGAAACAACAAAGGTAACCCAAGTAACTCATAATTGTTATTAATTTATTCTTCTATCAAATCAAAAGTTCAGTAAAACAAACGGATCACAAACCGATAAGTGGAGAGCGCCTTTACGATGCAAATGTCTCACATCGTTACTGCATGCGCCGCCGCTACGAGTATTCACTGTCAACTCTTCAGGCAACGCTATTATAACTTGACCTCGCCGCGGTTTACCTACGAGTAGGAGTAGGACCTAGAGTGAACAAAAGAGAGAGTGAAATGTAGAATCATTTGACATCTGACAACAAAATGGTACATAAATCAATGTTGCTTGCATGGAGACTATATAAAGGAGCCAAATCTCTATGTATGAAAAGTGTCCATCAAAAAACAGTAATTAGGCGGCGCCACCATACACCGAAATACTACCAAAAACAACCTACGTAATTTGGTCGGGTTATTTGTAGTGATGTACCGACTAGTGATTTGGCCGACTGGCCGACTAATCGGCGCTCAGGTGGCCGATTAGTCGGCCGACTAGTCGGCTAGTCGGCCGAATCCGTAATCATTACTTTCTCTATAAAGTTTACATAGGGATTTTCACTGCAATAACTTTGTCTTATTATGTAACACTAAACTTTCGCGTTTTGTACACATATTTAATGATATTAACGGGTCTACCGCGATAAAAATTCACTATTTTCTATAGCTGGTCCAACACAGCAAAAACCATTTGTGTCGCGATATTTATCAAATTACTAATTGAAAGATGTTTCCTGCCGATGTAAAGACTTAACGACTGGTCGTGTGGAATAACAATTCAACTATTTATTACCATCCCCAGTGACCATAGGCTGTAGGAGCATTGTGCTCCGCCATTACTCATAACAGTAATAATTCCTCTGCGGCTTGAGTTATATAGAATTTCCTTATGAGACCCGCGTTTTGTGAGGTTGGTAGGTCCTACCTAGCAGCTTAATTAAAGACACCTCAAGTAATAGAAATAAAATTACCTAAAATTCATATTACCTACTTTCGTAAATGCAACCAAATACAAAGTATGATACGGTCTGCGACGACATTGCGATAATGATAATTGTGTATGTACAAAACAAAACATTTCGTACGCAACCCAAATAGATATTTATCATTTGATATTCGCTGTTTATATCGTTTATGTTCTGTTTTTTCTGTAATTAAGAATAGGCCGACTAATCGGCCATTTTGGCCGACTAGTCGCCGACTACAAATGTGGCCGATTAGTCGGCTTTCCCGACTAGTCGGCGACTAGTCGGTACATCCCTAGTTATTTGTAGCCTTATATGGTTCATGTTATACTCTTGTCCCAGAGCCTAACTAGCGCCACCGGAGAGATTAGGAACTATTATTTAAAGCTGAAAGCGGTCACTTTTGCAACAATTCTGCCATAAGAGATTGGCATCCTTTCTATACCATCCATAGTTGCTTGACTGTAGGACAGTGTGCAACGTCTAATGAAGGTCAAATGTCATATCGCTACCTACATATCATGCCTATCACACAGAAAATTAATAATTTGAGTCCTAAATTGTGTTTTTTTATTGAAGATACTACAATGACCAAATCAGTCAAGATTGAGTAGAGTCCATCTCATAACCTAAATCTCCACTAGCTTAGATAGTTAGTAAGCGGCAGAGCAGACACCATCATAAACTTCAGCTTCCTATTTAATTGGTCCAGTAGTTTCGGAGAAAATAGGCTGTGATGTGACAGACGGACAGACAGACAGACGCACGAGTGATCCTATAAAGGATGACTCACGTTAGACCGGGCCGTGTCCGGGCCGGAGCTTCCGGCGCTTACTTTTCTATGACATGACAGGTGATCAAGTGATGCTTTCCATAGAAAACAAAGCGCCGGAAGCTCCGGCCCGGACACGGCCCGGTCTAACGTGAGTCATCCTTAAGGGTTCCGTTTTTTCCTTTTGAGGTACGGAACCCTAAAAATTGACAATAGTACTATCACTTCAGAAATATAAACTGGTTTTACCAACATCTTTATCTTGGTGAATCGCGTCTCCTCTGATTATAATAAACGCGCGTTAGGACAACGCCCTTCCGCATAAATCTCTTCAAGCCGCGTTTTCATTCACTTTGTTTTATGAAAGCCATGGCTCTGTTGTTACGTATACTTTGGGTAAGTACTTCTGAATAATGAATAAGTACTTACACTTAAGAGAAATAAAAGGAGACATTATGTTTATGTAGATACTAAATTTAGATTTTTTTAATCCAATATACCAGAATGACAGCTCGATTATACAATCTTCTGCCGACTGCACTGTACAGTACAGTGCAGTACAATAAATTGTTCGGTTGGATAGGGTGTAACTAGGTAATTAGGGGTACCTATAATAAAAATAGAGTTTAGGTAAATACTATACCTAAGTGCGAAAGTATATAGATACTTACTACCGTTCGTTCCATATATTCTGTGGGAAGTCGCTGGCAAAAATACAAATGTATTTGATGTCATAAAACTGTAGATGTTTATAATTTAAGGGAGCGTGTCTCCCGGTAAGCAACATTTTTGTGTTGGGAGAGGGCCGGTGCTATATGTATAGAGCTTATATATAGTAGCGTGATACGCTTTCTACACTCTTTCGACTCGCTCTTTCACTGTAGGCTTTGTGATTGCGAGCGTGCAGCGCAGTCATTAATTAAAATAGGCGCTCCGCCCCGATCGAGGCGCAATCAAATCAATGTCAAAGGCTCCGCTGTCTGCCCGACAGACAGACAGACAGACAGACGCCGACGAGCGGGAATGAGGAGGCACACTACGGTTCGTGTTAACTGTGGTATAGTAACAACTAGGCGGGCCGTATGCTTGTTTGCCACTGACGTAGTATAATAAAAGTATTTTTTTTAACAACCAACAAACAAATTTTTAGAAAAGTAAGAGACAAATATATAATAGCCTGCACGTAAAATCAGATCCTGATGAACTTTAATTACCTACATCCCACGAGAACTAGAACTTAGCACCCATATAGATCTCAATTCTTTTGCCGGCGAAGTCATAACGATGCATATTCTTAAATAAAATATTGAACTTGTGTTTTTGATGTTTGACTGTTTTTGATGGGATTTCTTATTCCTTTCTTCTATCTTACGTCGTACCTACTCGTTGACTCGTTGGACTCATCATCATCATCGTTGGCCACGACATATATATATATATATATATATATATAGCAGATGATTGTTGCAGCGTCGTGTAAAATCAGGTGTTATGGGGAGGTTGATTGCAACGTCTCAGATGACTGAAGAGTCCAATACCAGAGCGGCATCTTCTGCCACAGCAATCACAAACATGACGAGAGTCCAAGGGAGGAGGTCTCGCAGCGCGGAGTCTTTTCTGCCTAAGGTTCTCTAACCAGTCCTTGTCATGTTTACACCCGCTTTGAGATTTCGACGCCACTCTGGTCTCATTTAAGTCTGACTCCCAATTGTGAGGTCGCATATCGAAGTAGCTAGATCAGGTCCCTCTTGCAGAAGTCCTTAAATCTAGGCTTAGCTTAGGGCGTCCAACCGGCCTCCTGGCGTTTGCGATTTGACGTCGACTGGTAGGGTCCATTCTATATATGTACATGGCCAAACTAAGTGAGCCGTCTTTGCTTTAGGATTGCTTTTATAGAGGAACAAGGCGTTTTAGATAGCACAGTTTTTTTGCTCATATGATCTCTCCAAGTGACTCCCAACATGGATCTGTGGCAACGCATATGGAAAGCATTTAATTTTCGCTGTTGTTTGGCATATGTTGTAAGGGTCTCCGATGCGTATAGTAGAACACATGAAACACAGGTCTGATACACCAGGACTTCGGTGTTAATAGACCGCTTTTCGTTTCTCCAGACGCGTGAGTAAAGCTTTCCAAATGTCGTGGATGCTTTGCCAATACGAGTCTCTAGCTCCTTGTCATTTGATAAAGTCAACGTTGATCTACCTACTACGACTCGTGGGACTAAGAGTTAAATAAATCAAATAAACACACCACATTGTCATTACTTATGGAAATGAAAGAAAGCCGCTAGTTGAAGACGTCTCACTGCAGCACACGGCGCGGGGGACAAAAGTGGATCGCCGAGAGTCAATTCAATTAAGCAAATCCTTTAATAGGCAAATAAGCAGAAGCGAGAGCGAGATCAAAGACCGCCGCCCTCTCCCTCTCCGAGCGTGCGTGCCAGGAGTTACCAGCTGCCATTTGGAAAAAGCCTGATTTTTCATTCCCCTTTTCACACGACTACATACGAAATTACGAACATGAGATTTGATTTTAAGTGCCACTTCGTAACCTCATCAGGAAAAAAATAATTAGAAGTCATCCAAAACCGCCTTTGTGTCTAAAAGCATAATTGGTATGACGCCCCGAATATTTAATAACTTGCCATTAAGCATCCTAAAACTAGAAAACATTAAAGAATTTAAAACTGCATTGTATACCTTTTTAGCCTCTAAGGCATATTATACTATTCAAGAATATCTCAATGATATACATTTGTAATAGAACAAATATAAGTAATTTGAGCATGCAATACACATGACATTTTAAATAATTGCATTTCTTTGTGACAAAACATGTATCTAGTATTTATATAGTATTAGTAGTTTCGATATCGCAAGTTAAAAATATTTGTAACCGTTTGAAAGATGTAACTATATGTATGAATATAATATGATGCATGGTCATTATAAGCAATGCATTAGGGATAGCTTTAAGCCATAGTAATTAAGTTAGATTTAATGTACCAACTTGTATAACCTATGAAAGCAATAAACACTGATTATTACTGATTACTAACTTGTCATCGTGAACATAGTGTCAAGATTTATTTATGTTTACAATTTATGATAGTAATAGTTAAACGTAAATTTTATTCACGTTCATATAGGTAGGTACACAGCATCAGCCACATGCTTCGTAAAAACAAAAATGTAATCCACACAAGCATCACCCGAGCATTCTACGTTAATACTAAGACAAACCATAATTTTTGCAACAAGCTTCGTCAAAAACATCTACAAACTAACGCCCATCCCCACCCTGCACCAAGCCCGACCCGAAAGTTCCCATTATGCTGGCAGCATTCCCACTTGTTGGACCAGCCAAGACCCAGAGCGGAACGCCTGCCTAGCTCCCTAAAAAGCTCCAGAGCCTCATTACCCCAGGGTCCAGCCGTTTTAGCCTGATTCGACTTAGTTCACCTTCGAATGAATCGTTCACTTTGCCACCATCATATTATGCTACGATAAAATCTTGAAAAAATAACCAAAAGTTCTACCATGTCGAGAAAATTCTACACCTCGCAACCCCAAACGCGGGACTTCCTTTTACCATATTGATGCCTGCCCCAATAGATAGGGGAAAAACTACAAAATCCAAGCGATATTAAACCCTGAATCAAGGTCATAAAGACTTTGCCGTATGAATATTTTCTGATCAGTAATACGGGTCTAACGATGTCGGCGAATCTTTGATTTGTGACCACTTGTGACCTATATACTCGTACTCACTTTTGATGTTCGGTTTTGATTTCAATTAAAAACAAACACTTGTCACACTGGTTATAAGTACGTCAGCTGTTTTAAGGGCCCTTTATATCTATCATGATTTTTAGGGTTCCGTAATCCGTAGTCATCTAGGAACCCTTATAGTTTCGCCATGTCCGTCTGTCTGTCTTTCCGTCCGACGCTTTGCTCCGTAATCATTAGTGCTAGAAAGCCGACAAAGTGACTCTTCCTATGACCCGGACGCAGATAGGCAATTTTAGAATTTCGATTTTCCATTTTATGTACGAGGTCACCTCCATTTCACTACACTGTGTTCCAGTGAAACCCTTATCTAACGGCGTTAAAAACTTAATTCATGAACACTTTTCCATCACACGACGTCATCAAAGAGATCAGTATCTCAACGGATCAGCTGGCTGGGCCATTCACTATCTCGACTCACACTATTATAAGTTGAGCCCTCGATTTTCAACCGCGAATATTGAAAATTAAAATTTAGTGTATCTGCCTCTCTGTCCCTCGAATAAGCAGGAGCGATAGAGGCAGGTAACGATATTCCGATATTCGAATGTAGGTACAGTCAAACAATAGTAGCCATAGTAGGCCCTCAGAAATATCCCTAAATTAAAAGCCTTGACCGTACAGGGTAGGCCCTTAGGTAGGGATATTTCTGAGGGTCTACCGTGAAAATCGAAACATCTATATATCACTCTTGCACATTGAAATGTCAAACGATAGAGATGCAAATAACATACCTAATTTCGATTTACGATTTTGACCTGACTTAGGGGTCCATCATCAACCCTTGCTGTTATCGGCGAGTCTCAATAGCTCCCCAGTGAACTGTGATGGTAAAGATATGGCCCGTTTCGCCTCTACAGACTATTTCAGTCACAAACCCGATAAGTTTGATATCCACTTCATAATAGTGGTAGCGGTACGCCAAATAACGCTGCAAATTGTGCTAAAAACATGAAAATCGGTACGATTGATATTTAGGTCATTTGAATCAAATTGACCCGTATATAGAACCAAACAAAAGGAGAGGGATTATGACGTCATATTTTACGAATCGGCTCAAAAAGCGCTTCCGTTTGATACCACACGAAAAGTTTCCGAACATTTATTTTCCCATACAAAAAAAGATGACACTATTTTTTTGTTCTACGGGTCAAATTGATTCAAATGGTCAATCGTACCTATTTTAATGCTTTTAACACCATTAATTTGCAGCATTTTAAGGAATTTCGGGGTGTACGGTGTACCGCTTGTGAATCGCTGCATACACTCGTAGGTTTTTATTAGGTTACTAACTCCTGCCCCGACTTCGACTGCGTAATAAAATTATATGATTGATAAAAACTATCATTTTGCTCTATTAAACTATCTCCATATGAAATTTTCATCTAAATTGGTACAGCGGTAGAAGCGTGAAGAAGTAACATACAGACAGACAGGCAAAGTAACTTTCGCATTTATAATTAACCGTACACGGTACACGGCGGGACCGCGGGAATAAGTTGATAAGTGGCGGGAAAAAATTGAAGAAATTTGAACCTTATGCTATTTTATTTTAAGTTCAAATTTCTTCAATAAAATATCTCGAGTTATCAACTTCTTCCCGGCGTGTACGATTGCATAAGTAGGGATTACGCCTCTACGGGAAGTTCCGATTTTAGTAGGTACCTATTTAGAGTATGTTTGTGCATAGCGTCAATCTACTGGACCGAATTTCCCTCCCTCCAAAAGGTGCCCGGCGAGTTTTTAAACGATTTCAAACGTACCTCCGCCCCTTGGTTAGATGTTATCACAATCAAATGATTCTGGTGCCTATATAATAGCGCCGGTTTACTGATGTTTCGGTGAAAATTACTTGACAAACTTTCAGTTTCCAAACTATTTATCCCATATTTTTAGTTGGGCGAAATTTCATTTCGCAAATTTACATAATCCAACCTAACCTAACGCAACCTAGTACGTCATTTTCATTTCGCAAGTAAGGTTATGCTAACGATTGGTTTGCCAAATGAAACTTTGGCGAAAAGTTGGTTGCCAAGTGAAATTTGGCGAAATAAATTTCGCCAAAAAGAAAGTACACCAATAGGGCCATTTGAGGCACATAGCAACAGTAGCAAACCATTAAATTACTCCCCAGTGCCCTGGCAAAATCCTGTCGGCGGCAGTACGCGTTAAGGAAATTCATATTTTTAACCGACTTCAAGATTTCAAAAGGAGGAAGTTCTCATTCTCGTATGAGGTCGCTACCGTCGTGAATGGAAATTGTTTGAATTAGATAGGAAGTAGATCCCTCCAAAAACATTTTCATGTAAAATGTTGCCAAGACGAGACCACAATAATAGCAAAATGTTATCAGATCTCATGTAAATATACACACTATATATATAGTACACGCCCTAACTTCACAAACTGCACCTTATTGTGGTATTGTCTATAAAAAGGGAAAGGGAATACAATGCCGCGAGACGCTGTGAGCGCCATCGACAACCTTTCCTTTTCATAGAAAATGCCCCATTTAGTCAAAATATGTGGCTTGGTCGTTTCGCTACCGTAACATGGGCGTAAGGTAAAAAATCTATTCACTGTTCATTACTTTTCTGTTCTTATAACGGATAAACCACTACATATGTTGACTAACCCACACATACCTATTCCCTCATTTTGTTCTATTCAAGTCGATGCAAAGTAAGTTAAAACGGACTCTTGTCGATTATAATCAGTGTACGGGGGTACGGGGGTACGGGGCTATAAATAACAAAACCAACCTTTTTGTAATTTATTTATTTTTTCACCATTTATCGTAAAACTTTCCTACGGCACACCGCGCGTCGCAGCCGCGCTCCGATACTCGTGTATGTCGACACTCGGCTGGCGCGCCGTGACGCCCGTGACGCACCTGCCTCATATGACGCACATCGCACATGTCATGTGAAGGAAAAACAGTTTTTTATAGTTAAGAGTTAATTCTTTATGTGACTCAATTCAATATCAGGTTCGGACCAAACTAACTGCATGCTATATGCAATGACAAAGTGTCTCAATGTCATCATTAATGTCAAATATCTTTGAAACTATGCTGTCGATAACGACACTCCCTCACTTTGTTCTATACAAGTCGGTGCAAAGTTAGCTTAGTCGGACTCTGAGTCATTTTGCATTATTTACATTTTTTCGTGCCTAGTTTTTCATGAAGAAGGGAAAGCCACCTGTCACATGACACATTAAACATGTTTTTTATTTATTTATTGTGATAAATAAAAAAATAAAAAAAACATGTTTGATGTGTTCATCCATTTAGTGGGAGTCAGTCATTTTCATCGTCAAATATACTCGTACGTACATTTTATTATTAGATGTCATAAGTTTCTTTATAGGTCAGAGATGCATTGACTGTATAGATGAATTCCCCAAAAAAAAAAATCGGGATTTTTAGTCCCATTCGCGTTTTTCCCCATTCTGCTTTTTAACCAGCATTAATTTTTTTCAGTAGTTAATTTAATCACACGCGTATGTCCCAGTCGCTTTTTTTCCCAAAGAGTAATATTTCCGAGAACATGCCCTTCTTAGCCTGAGCCGACGGAGCCCCGCTACGCGGGCTCCTATTTCTGGGCGGTATGCCCTTCGTGCATCTGAAGCTACCTAACGAACCTAACCTACCCATTTTTTTTTATGAAATAGGAGGCAAACGAGCAGACGGATCACCTGATGGTAAGCGATTACCGCCGCCCATGGACACCCGCAACACCAGAGGGGTTGTAAGTGCGTTATATCTATCGACTTAGTGTGACTATCGTGAAAACATTACTCTTTAGGGAAAAAAGCGACTGGGACATACGCGTGATTAAATAACTACAGAAAAAATTAACGCTGGTTAAAAAGCAGAATGGGGAAAAACGCGAATGGAACAATAAAAGCTATTGGGGAACAAAAATTTTGGCAACAAAAATCTAACCACAAGTCGCTGCATTATAGTAGTTTATGTCTTATGTCTTGTCTTTATGTCTTATTCCCAATGAATTGTATATTGTGATAATTATGTAAATGTATTGTGATAATGATGTGTATGCTGTATGACGTGTAATATTATTTATAATTTTATCAATAAATATCTGAATCTGAATATGCGTCATATAGTTTTGTAACACGTTACGTTTTGTTCAGAATGTTACAAATCCTGCGTCACAAGTCATATTTACTGTCAAGTTACATATGTTCGGTTTGTCACAATGCGTCATTGAAGAGTTAACACGTCAGCTTTATTTGTCGCATGCGTCATTGCGTCACGTGCGTCACGCCGCGCCGAACCGTCACATTTCCATCCTGCGTCACGTCTGGTTTTTATAACATTGACGTGTCGCTCACAAAAGGGCATGAAGTTAGAAAGAAACAAATACTAAATTTAGAAACATGGACATTCTCTTGCGGCGTTCCATCGATTCGAATCGTATACAAAAAAAATAGGCGTCACAATTTTAGTATAAGAAAAGATAATATAATGATATCCATCGTAAGTAAGTATCCTACACAAGCACCATGCAGTTTAACTGCTCCTCGCTCGAGCGCGCCGCGCCGCCGTCTGTCAGGGCCTTAGGTATATATAACGATGCTCACACACTGCGCGCACATCAGCCCTCAATTTTACTTGCAAATTTTTTTCACTGCCCGATAGGGGATGAAAATGTACATAATTAAGGCGATAATCGTTTACAATGTATATTGTTCCACTGAGAAACTAGTCATCCATATAAATGGATGACTAATTTTCGTGCAGAGGAATAAAATAATTAGTCGAAAAATTAAAGCATTAACTACGTACTTGTTTACCCATTACCGAAGCTTAGGTCCTTAATGCATTTAATACAACGGACAGACGACAGCGCGATAACATTTTATGCCATAGCGCGCGCTCACATAACTTCCTTCATCCCAAAAAATACATAGTGATATAATATGACGCGCCGCGACACGATCGCATCGCGTCGCGGCCGCCTCGACAATTTCGGTACACAACTTATATTATAACAGCTAAATTTTAAAATCGATCTGGAGATCTGACAATGTTCCAAACATTTCCGATACGAACTAGTGTCAAACAATAGAAAAATAACAAGTATAAAATACTAGTATAATAATAATAAACCTATAGGAAGTTATACATCACACTATACAATCTTTGGATACAAAATCTCATCCGGGTCAGATGCCGCGGCGCGACGCGGCGACTGTGCGTTAGTCGCGCGACAGTCGTGCGACTGTCGTCCGGCAATCGCGCGGGAGTCGCGCCGCGGCCCCGCCCGGCACACACCGAACCAGTCTCAGAGAGAAGCGAGCCGTGTCACACACGAATTGAAAATTTTAGAATAATTCAAATAATCCGAACAAAATTTATCCTCATCATATGAGCCCCATCAGTCCCACAATGCCGAATTCTCGATATCAAAAATTACCAACTACTTTTCCTGTGCATATTGGGTGCCAAATCGAATAGTTCGTAAAAGCTTCAATCAATCAGAGCTAACTACCATTTCATTCACACGGGGCACGACAATCGAGAATTCAAGAGCAGTCGTTCGTCACTACCTCCCCATACACAACACCCAATATGCCAACACTATTAAACCTAACAATTTTATGTATATAACGCTTTAAATTCGCGTTTTGTACACATAATTAATGTCATTAACCAACCAAGGGATCTATCTTCGGACCAGTGTGCGGATATTGTTAGTGTTGCGTGTCGTGCCGTGGACAATAAACATTAATCAGAAACGGGTAGATAATTTTGCTTGTCTACTGTCGAATATTTATATAAACTTATGTCGGGTAGTTTAGTGTTGTTTACCAATAACTCAATTGACATTTTGCTGGAACGTTAGTCTTCCGTGACCACAGTTAGTGCAACCTAGCTAAAACATCGGAAAAAAGAAATGAAATTGTATCGCGTTAGACCCGTTAATGACATTAATTAATTTTATGTATATAGCAATCTAGTTTTTTTACAACTTAGCTCCTTCTTCTAACCCCATTCGCACCAAATTACTTACGGCGCCGAGCCCACGCGTCGGATCCGCGCCGGATCCACGCCGGAGCCGGCACGGCGGCCCGGCGCCTGCTATCTAGTCAACGCCCTGTCGCTCAGTACTCTACAGAACACAGTTTGTATCCATCCTCGCCTTAAGGAAACATTTACATGGTGGCCCTGTCCGTCCAAACTCCCAGTGTGTCGCTAACCGATTGCAATGCTATTGTCAGTTATTTTGTGAAGTCTGAAGGCACGAACGAAACTGAACGTTTTCCGAAGCGGAATATTTGAACGGCACTTAGCCACCGTTATCGATACTATACATAAAATATGAAATATTCGGGACACAATATTTCGAAATCGTTTAATTCTACAAATCATTATTCATTATTATTATAAACCTACAATCGATTGGCAGTATTTGTTCAACTTCACTCCCCACATCTGAGGGCCTACCGCGTACCACGTTCGACGTGTTGCCACCCTGTCACACTTACATACGAATTTACAAGTGCAACAGAAAGGCAACACGTCGAACGTGGTTCGCGGTAGGTCCTCTGATAACACCACGCGGGTCGCGGCCAGCGCGGCCACTTCTACATACACGTCTGTCTTCGGACAAAGTACAACGGAAACTGATGTCATGTTCCTTAATTTTTTTCTGTATTATGAAAGAGTCAAGCTGTTTCACCCTCGTCCCGACGGAGCGCGCCGGCGCCGACACGGAGCCGGCACGGAGCCGGCGCGCGTCGCCGCTCGTGTTCCCTACAACCGTTTACCCTAACCGCTAACCTGCCGATTCGTCGACCGACTTGTCTCGCGACTGATTCAGACAGCTCCCAGATTACTGCAGTGGCTGAACATAACGGTGAGCGCTCCAGCTTTACAAATACGAACGTTGCAAGATCCGTTACTTTATTTGACAATAATATTTAACAATTACAGAAGCCTTAGTACGATCGACCACCCGAAACTAAACTGAACGTCCATCGAACCCGCAGGACGCCGCGATGCGGCGTGCTTCAACCACTATTTCCGTACTATTACATTTTATACTTTTTTTCTTCCTTAATTCAGGTACTGTGGTATTGCTTACGTGTAGTTAAAATCGTGTATTGCGTGAGTTCGATGCCGCTCGGTCATGGCGGCCCGCGGGCCGCCGCAGACGAACGCGTAAATAAACTTTAGTAAAACATCGATTCTTGTCAGAAATATAATTAAAACTAACGTACTATTATAACTCTGTTTTTTTTGGGATTTTTTGTTTTGTTTTATAGTTTCGCGGTGTTGTCGTCCCGTAGCTAGAGCCGGTGCGGGCGGGGGAGCGGGGCCGCTACATTAATTGACTATCCTGCGCCGAGCGCCTGCCGCCCGACACACATACGGATCCGTGTCACCGAGGGAACACGGATACGGAGCGTTTCACAGTGAAACCACTTGGGTTTCTCAGTGGATGAGTCGTACACAACACAAGAGCGTGAATATATTCTTAATTTTTCAAATTCACTTTGATAATCGCGTATTTGGCCGTAAATCAAATAGCCTAGAATCTTTCGACCATAGTCAAACGATTATTGTAATTGGTGAGTGAATGTTCGTTCGGCTGTCGGCAGGCGTTCGCGCAGCGCATACAGAAGAAGTGAAAGCTTGCGTGGGAGGTGCGGGGGCGGTATCACAGGGCAGCGCTGTACTCGCCGCAGGCCGCGCGCCGGCGCCGGGCCCCAACCCAACCATTACACATCGACTGGTGTCTAGCCATGAACGTGCCGTTGCACATCTAATACTACTAGGGGCCTAGCTAAGTGACAACCGAATATACATAGAAAATGACAATCGAAACTTAAATAATGTATGAAATGATCGCGTAATTTGTCATCGCATCTGCCATCCCGATATATTTTGACTTTTCAATCGGAATTTGTCGATAGACGGTTGTCATCTAGGCTACGCCCTCTGGTCACTCCCGCCGTTAAGAGAATGGTTGGTATCTATACTAGAAGAGCATGCCACATGTTAAAAATAGTAGTACAAAAGGTTCTTGGAAAAAGTGTTATCAATTCACATATCGGAGATTTAGTGGCTACAAGGATGTTTCCGTTACTATTAAATTCTGAAGAGGGGAGTAAGTTTATGTGTGATTCATTTAATAAGAAAAATTTCATGTGGAAGGGTGTGCATTAGTACACAAGTGTTTTCGGGATGACAGAACAATGGTGGGCACTGGGCAGGGAGCAGGGAGCAGGGACTGACTAACGACTACAAGATGGTTCCTGGAGGGAGGGGCCGAGCGCGCATCGAGGCCTGCAGCCGACGTAATCACCACGCGATAACTAGCTCACAACATATAGATCTATGTTAACATTAAATTTATGTCACTCCTCACTCGGATACACATATATGTAACATTAATTATATTTATCGACGATGCTAAGTCGGTTTTAATCACTTTTCTCTAAATATAAACTCTGTAGATCTTAAACGTCTATGGAACTAAAATTACATTTTGTACCATAAATTGTTGTTAAAATTAAGCCACTAGTCGCGAGGAGGCACACCGGTCGCCTCGCGAGGCAAGCGCACCCTGCGGAGGCGAGTGCGCCCCCGGAGGCGAGTGCGCCCCCGGAGGCGAGTGCGCCCCCGGAGGCGAGTGCACCTCCCCGCGGCTCGCACAAAGCCCCGCGCCGCCCCCGCCGGCAAATATATTTCTATTTTACTATAGAGATGTGATTAATTTTTTATATATTTTATCTTTTTTTTTTCTATATGTAACATTTTATCGGACGTCACGAACTTATCCCACACTATTAGTATTTATGGTCTCCAGGAGATGACTGCATAGTTTACAGGCTACTCTATTATAGCTCCGTAGGTCAAGTACTCTAGGACTCGCCGCTCGCTCGCCGCGTCCGGCGCTCCGGCGTCGCATGTCGCATCGCAGGCCATAAACCATAGCATAGCCAACCAGACCAGCCAACATTTAATTTGACTTCAAGCTGACATATGCATTTATACTTCGTTTTGCACAATAGTCTCTATAGTCATTGACTCTTATTTAGTACTTTAGTTACTGTGAGGTAAAGGCTAGTGAAGGCCCTTCTGGGTCCGGAGGCGACGAGCGAAGCGATGAGGAAAAGGATCGGAGACATCACAACTGTCGGCAACGTACCACTAATAAAAAAACATTACCCTATCATTTAGTAACACAATAAAATTTTAAACACGAGATACTACTAACCTGACTCGAATTCGTAGATATACATAATATTACATTTATAACGAGATAAGGCGGTCTTCACAGATGCGGATCCGCGCGGCGCTCCGGTGTGCGCGCGGGACGGTATATACGGTGCATAGCGCTGTCTCGCTCGCACCCCGGAGCGGCGTGCGGGTCCGCATCAATGATAACCGCATAACGCGCGGGCCGTCGCCGGCGCGGAGCTACCATTAGAGGGTGAAAACGGGTGATGCACTTATTGTAAAGAAAAAACAAAAAAATGCAAAATAAGACAATTAGTAAATAAAGGCACGTCCGACGCCCGGTGTAGTGCTGAACTTAAACTACAGCGGAACGGCGCGGGCCCGCGTCACGGAGCGGTACCGACGGAACACGGAACGGAACCGTCGCGTCACGGATCGGAACCGGCGTCACGGAACGTAACAGAACCGTCCCGTCACCGAGCGGATAGTCGTAACATCCACGTCACACGGCAGAACCGTTGTCACACAGCGGATCCGTCGCATAACACAATGGAACAGCCGCGTAACATACCGGAAGCCCGGTAACACAGCACCGCGCCGTCCGCGTGCGTCCCGCGCACACACACACACACACACACAAATATATATATATACACACGCACACGCCACGCGTTCGACGGGTCCGCCCGCGACTCGCCACGAAAGGTTCCAAAAACCGGGCCCATCGAGTGCGATCAACGGGCGATTTTCTTTATTGTTGTAACAGGCGTGTTCTTAATATTCCCAGAAATTTGAGTTTATTAGAGTCACGAGCTCTATTGATTCTACTATAAGAAAAAGCGCCACAAATTTTCTTTCAAAGATTCTTACGGCGAAACGCAATGGAAAGTCAAAAATAGTAGAAATTTAATTGGGACACTTATTTCTCCTATTAGAATCTATATTGTTCTTGATTCTGAGTAGAAATAACCTAGTTTCTGGAAATTCTTAGTACAGATGAACTTACAACAATAAAAGCACGCCCTAACACGGGGTGCCTACGCCTTAACCTACCCGGCTCGGCCGCGGCTGTACCGCTTGGTACCGGGTGCTATCCCATCCCACCTGTACAATGTACAATATGCATTGCCTCTCACTCTCTCATTAAGCAAAGAATTCGGCCAGGTGGAACACCACCCTTAGGCGGAAAAATAAAAACAGTCCAAAACCCGCCCTTGCTCTTAGAGCCTTAACCCTAGGGCCACGAAACACGCTCCGAGCGTTTACGCTCGACGCTAACACCGACTGAAAATGTTGTAGTTTTTATATTGAATTGTTCCAAGTTTGGTTTTATAAAAAAAACACGAAAACATGTCATCTACATAATTCAAAAATCAAATTAAACATTCAAAATTCAGGTGATGAATAAAAGTGGTGACACCAAAGCAACCGACGACCCTTGACGATCCCTGTATGCACATTAATTCTTATTTTCCTTTATATAAATATTATAGGACATTCTTACACAGATTGACTGTCCCACGGTAAGCCCAAGGAGGCTTGTGTTATGGGTACTCAGACAACGATATATATAATATATAAAAACTTAAATACATAGAAAACACCCATGACTCAGGAACAAATATCTGTGCTCATCACACAAATAAATGCCCTTACCGGAATTCGAACCCGGGACCATCGGCTTCACAGGCAGAGTCCACCAGGTGGTGGTTATATGTCACCAGCAGTATGATTTTATTATAAAACTGCTAGTGATACCAGCCGAGCTACTTCAACGGCAAAATATTAAACAGAAGTAAAACTAAAACTCGCACGATAATCCTATTCTACACAGGAACAGGGCCGTGTTGCATAATAAACTACAAGTAATATTACAAACGGAACTCCTTTTTTAATTTCACATATTAGAAAAGGAGTTCCGCTTGTAATATTAGTTGTAGTTTATTATGCAACAGTGCCCAGGTGACGCAACAGAAAACTGTGTCGCCAAAACGATTTAAGGATTTTATATGAGCCTTAGTTGCCTGAATATAAATGATATTTGATTTGTTTTGACATTAATCTTGCCATTTCTCTTATTCCCTTGTAATTCGTCCGGAGCGTGTTGTGGCCGCGGCATTTGCCCACAATTTAGAAAACCCCATTGGAATAGAGTGTGCGGCCGAGCCTCCCAGCGCAGTACAAAAGTTGTACCCTCGGCTGTACCCACATATCACAGCTTGCGTAGCTTACCTAATGATTCGAGATAGCCGAGCGGGCGACACTAACGATAACGTCAAATATCACTTTAAAATTGAAAGCAAGTATAACGTAGAGTAATTTTTATCAAGCAGATAAGTGCGAACAATACTACTTTTTTTTAAATTGAATAATGGAAAAAAGCAGCTCAGTTGGTTTAGTGCGATTGGACCGATGTTCCAAAAGGTTGCACGTTTGAATCTTGGCCTAAGTGATGATTATTTCTATATTTTCCTTGAACTTATTTATTCCTATTGAAAGTACCATAAGACAATCCTGTTCAAACTTATTATTACGTTGTCATCTCTATAGTATACTCGTACTTGCTTTTAGTTTTAACATATGAAAGCCTAAGATTTAATCTTTTTTAAATTCTTTCACATATGCCCCGACGGTTTGACCGCCGAAGGCCCATTCAAGTAGAGCCATGATATTGACCGCCATGTCGTGAGTGTCGTTTAGCTTCGGCCCTGCCCCCTGTAAACACCCGGTGCACGAAAAGGGAACCCGCGGTACTGACGAACACTTCCGTTCAAAATAAAGGCATATTGAGTTCATAGCACATGATCACTAATGTCATCCTGATGTCTTACATACATATTGTCATAGAAGCTACATTTGTATGTTCTTTAAATTTAGTTGTAAAACAAAATGTAATCAGCATTTTTTTTTTAATTTTAATAAATTTTAGTGATTTCATCGACGGACCGCGAGCTCCCTCGTTTTCAGTCAAAACACTATCATTGTATCATTAAATAATCCATATAAAAAAACATACCCCTACGAACTAGATAAGTGGCATTTTACATCAACGTAACTCCTTATTATGTCGTTAGGATTTCGGCCAGGCGTGCACGATTGTTGAACTTGATTTTTTTTACATTTTTCAAAATCTCTTTTTAGATTTACCAATTTTTATATCCTATGTTACGCGCTGCGGGAGCGCCCGGGCCGCGCGGGGCGGATTCGATCACAATTAACAAATTCCACTACGAAAAACCGCTCCAAGGGATCACGCTCGACGCTGACGCTAGCGGCGTCGAGCGTCAAACGCACGTATGACGTTCTCATGCTAGCGTCAGCGTAGAGCGTAATCTTTAGGAGCATTTATTTCGTAATTTTCAGGCGAGGGACTCCGCGACCGGCGCAAAGTTTCCTAACGTTTCAAAATCGCCCCGCTCGCCGGCGTCACATTTCATTCAAGTAATTCATTGACAGAAAATTCAATGCGGCGACGACATAAAGAAAAAGGCCACGAACGCGAAACGAGACCGCACCCGGGCGCTCCCGCCCTAATACTTGACAAATTAATTACAATTACACAAAAAAAAGATAAAACAATAAAGCTCAAAAAGGTGTTTTTATCACATTAATACCTTACAACTAACGCGTCTATGAACGCTCAGAACGGAGGATGAGACAGAGGTCGGAATGTCCGCGCGAGCCGCGAGTTATATATAACAGGCTACGTATATAAAGTACTATATACACATAATGCGGTAGTAATGCGGCGGCGGCGCGGGCGCGGGCGCGGGCGCGGGCGCGGGCGCGGACTGCGGGGGCCGCCGCATCAAGTCCGGGCGTCGAACGACTCCTGCAACAAGCGAGGGGCAGCGACGGTCGGTATCACTCCGCCGGACGACATCGGCCTGTCGGTTAGAACTAAATACAGGCCGATATCGTCCGGCGGACTGATAGTCAGTGGGCTCCATTAGAAGCCGTGGAAAATAGGGAAATTGCGTTTTTGTCGGTGAAATATTGCGTTTATGTATATTGTTGCTATACAATACATTTTTTAATAAAATGTAAGGAATCGAATGGTACCATTATTCTTTTCCTGTTGCAAGTTATTTTTTTTTTTAATTGAAGTATTTATTAATTTTTCCCATATATTTTTTAAGTTTCCAATTTATCGTGACAAATTACTCATTTTCTATCTATTTAACTAGATTTAATTATAAAATTCAACATGTGGAAACGACCCTATTATATCTATCCTTTCATCGGACGGGCCGAGATATGTCATTTCCCTGATGTTTTTAGTAGTAAGATAGTAGACAGTATCAGGCAGAAGGATAGACATAACCCCTATAGTCTAATTCGGCCGGGCGTGTCGAGCGTCCGAGGGGTTCGAGCAGCGTGCAGTGCGGCCGCTCGCGTACGTTTGCATTTGTTTGATATGGACGCCGCGCCGCTCGCCCCGCTCGTCGCCGCCACTCGAGCTTCCACTCAGATTACACTCGGCTCAGTAATTTCACAGGGCAATTGAATAATTAATTTCGGCACACCAGATCGTGTAAAGTAAAGGCTGTCTTTTTTCTTCAAAAATTGATAAGAAAATAGCATTTTGTCCACTACACTCGGGGGCGGAGAGGAGTGGTGCTACAAGTTGTCGTGTACACCGCGGGGAGGGGGAGGCTACTCATACTCACTGTGTCGGGGGCGGGGGGGTGGGGCTACTATACTCACTGTGTCGGGGTGCGGCGCGGCGCTGCCGCCGGCGCGCGCGGTGCCGCCGCCCTGCAGACAGACAGACAAACAAACAAACATATAATGCTGGCACCACACTTCGTTACGTGTTATTCGGGTGTACTTCCTTTTTGGCGAAATTTATTTCGCCAAATTTCACTTGGCAACCAACTTTTCGCCAAAGTTTCATTTGGCAAACCAATCGTTGACATAACCTTACTTCGCAACCATTTCATTTCCCAACCCCATACTTGCGAAATGAAAATGACGTACTAGGTTGGGTTAGGTTAGGTTGGATTATGTAAATTTGCGAAATGAAATTTCGCCCAACTAAAAATATGGGATAAATAGTTTGGGAACTGAAAGTTTGTCATTTTCGCCGAAACATCAGTAAACCGTTATTCGTTATGCACTATCTCACTCTACATTCTAACTAACCAAACTTCATTGAAGCATTTAGTCAAAATATAACCGACTTTGAAGTTGCAGACTGGATGCCGAGGAGCGACGGGCGCCGAGTCGGCGTACATGGTCGTCCATACGTTTACTCGAGTGGAATGTAAGAACCGCCTCGAAATGTCGCCTATCGCCCCACCGCCGGCCGGCGACCGAACCGCAATCTGAATAATAACCTAATCGTGTCCACTTCTGTAACTAAATTCAATGCACACAATATGATGAACTTTGAAGACTCCGCTTTAGGGTACGACCTCGGTGGTGGCACTGGCGAACGTCTACACGTGACACACACACACACACACACACACACACACACACACACACACACACACACACACACACACACACACGCACACACGCACGCACACACACTCACCTGCACGGTGTCGGGGTGCGCGCGACCCATCTTGTCGGTGTAGTCGGCTAGAATGTCCCGGAAGCGCGCCCAGCACTTCTCGGGCACCGTGATCGCTGTGCGGAAGTTGCTCTTCACCTACAACACACACATCATTAGTCAGACCTAGCCGTAGACTCTGTGAGCCGTAGACCTCTCGAACCCCCATGGTTCCGCCATTTTGAACAAATCCAAAAACTGAATCATCAAAAAAAAACTATTTAATCATCGAACCTGTTCACAAAATTTCACGAGAATTGGCTGAGAATTGCGACCTGTAGAGGAGAACATCCGGACATCCGAAAGCATTTTCGCCCGAGCTGAAGCAGAGACATTCGCTAACGCTTCGGTCAATTATTTTCTTGGCAGGCCTCAGAGCGAGGAAGTGCCATCATAAATGTGAAATTCCTATATGTATAGAGCCCTCCACATTTTGTGCATGAAAATGGATTTGATCCACGATTAAGCGGCTGGTTTCCCGTTTTTAGGGTTCCGTACCTCAAAAGGAAAAAACGGAACCCTTAGAGGATCACTCGTGCGTCTGTCTGTCTGTCCGTCTGTCACAGCCTATTTTCTCCGAAACTACTGGACCAATTAAGTTGAAATTTGGTATACATGTGTAAGTTTGTGACCCAAAGACGGACATGTAACGTAAACAAATGAATTATAAACATGGGGGAGGGGGGGGGACAAACACTTTTGGGGGCTAAATAAGAAAATTAAAAAAATAAAGTTTTTCAAACTATATCGTGTTACATATCAAATGAAAGAGCTCATTGTGAGAATCTCAAATATATTTTTTTTATAATTTTAGGATAAACAGTTTAGAAGTTATTCAAGAAAATAGGCAAAAAATGACCATTTTATCTCCGAAACTACTAGGTCTAAAATTTTGAAAAAAATACACAAAATAGATCTTTATCTATAGATTACAGGAAAACCTATTAGAAATGTGCAGTCAAGCGTGAGTCGGACTTAATTACTTAATTTTTGATCCGACCCCTACGGGTTTTTTTAAGTCATTACACTCACGTTTCACATAAAAAATACATTGTTTAAATTGTGTAATGTACGGAACCCTTGGAACGCGAGTTCGACTCGCACTTGGCCGGTTTTTATAGTACTTTTGTCCTGGGACAAAAATAGTGTACTCAGAATCAGAATGTTTTATTTGTAAAACAAATGGGTCAAGAGAACGAAAATCTATTTAAAAATTACAAAATGTTATCTTACAGAATAAATAAATTACAATTAAGATTAGTAAGGACGCTTTAACCACGAACAATTTCGTACATCAATCCACGTGTTCCTATCTCTATCGCACACGCTGCTGCCCATATAGCTGTCCCGCTCGCACAGTGGCATTGACCGCCGCCATCATGAGCGGTGGGAGAGCTATATCATTACGCGCGTGCGATAGAGATAGGAACAGGCAGGTCGATGTGCGAGATTGTTCGTGGCTAACTTTAGCAGGACACTACTTTCCTCATTGGTTCACGGTTCATATCTGCGAGATCCAAGCTCTAATGTGGAGGAGGCGACAGCCAAGTCATTTTCTTTCTTTCTCGATGGGATGGTAAATAATAGAATTGTGTAAACTCAGTGAACGGAAATAAAACATGGAAGTCGCGTTTGAAACATGTCATCTCGGTCGAACTGAGGTTGCCAATTAGCTCCATGCATGAATTGCATAATTTATATCGTTGGAACACCGGAAATGATAAAAATACTTTTGTAAACCTTAACATTATTTTATTAAAAAAATATTTAAAATGTTGAAAATTTTTAAGCGGTTGAAACACTCATAATTTTTGGCGCGAATTCGACAGAGCGTGATGACGTCACACGTTGGGCGGCCCAACTGACGTTTGCTACTAATGACACTAATCTGTCGAACGCGTGACGTCACGTGGCGTTTCGAGCGTTTCGCTCACTAGCTTTTCGCGGGCAAATTTTTGTACTTTTTATTTATAATTTTAAGTAATTAAATGGTAATTTAAAAACGGAAATGCATTTGTAACATGATATAACGGTAACAAACATCCGAATAAAACATATTTCGTTCAAATATAAACATCATGCATGAGGCTAATTGGGTAGTTTGTAAGTACCGCCCACCTTCGGGTAGTTTACGTTGGGCTATAAATGCTATATTTGAGCGGACACGGACAGAATGGTTCCATGTTTTATTTTCGTTCAGTGTGTAAAGTTACCTCGCTGACTTTCATGTAGACCCCGCGGTTGTTCTGGCCGATGTCGAAGTAGAAGTTCTTGTTGTCGACGCGCAGGTGGCGCCCCTCGGGCAGCTCGCCCTTGAAGCTGGAACCCGACACGGATCTACGTCAACGTTGTGTTGTGTTAATTTCGCATCAGGGGGCCGTCCATACATGAACATAGCCCTTTGTGATTGTAACACAGAGGGCTGAATATTTAGCTTTAAATCATCTACATTAATCATTTATGTATGTATGTGTCATGATTTATTTATGTAAACATTTAAGATAGCAGTTAAATAATAATTCTACTGTAGCAACATTAGTACGTTACCCCGATTAATACAGGGGTAGCTGGGAAAGTAACATTATACTGTTGGCAACACAGTAGTTTTAGCAAATGGTGGGGCACGGAGTAACGGGGACAGACTCGTTCACTTCACTTGGGTTGAGGCGGTCAAAGAGGACGCATCGCAAAAGACTGGTTAAGTCAGAGTACCTGTAAGTACTACCTCCATTGTTGTGTTGGTAATAATTTAGAGTAACCATGCAAGAAGCTTCACAAATGTATGTATGCCACAAAGAAGGAATGAAAAATAACGCTTATCTTTAGTCTGGGAAACCAATTTTGTCAAACACGAAGAGTCAAGCTTAACTTTGAAGGTTAGCAACGCACACAGACGCGCAATCGGGGCGTCTCATCGGCTAGTTGTGTATGAGCATCCACTCACAGGCCGCAAGCGCGGGCCGGGCGCGGGTGCGGGACCGGCCGTGCGCGGGTCGGGCGCGGGTTGTGCGCGGGTCGTGCGCGGGTTGTGCGCGGGTCGGGCGCGGGTTGTGCGCGGGTCGGGCGTGCGATAATAGGGACCCGCCGCCGAGCATTCACACTGCGCCGCGCGCCCGCTTGGTCACACGCACGCCCGCGCACGCCCCCCGCGCACGCCCTGTGTGCATTAAGCTTGAATTTCGCGTGTTTTCTACTGACAAAATGGTTTGTCAACATAAATATAGTGACTATAATCCCGGGGGACGTACATATGTTCTATAATCATCACTTTAAAATCAGATTCAAAGATTCAGTAAACAATCAGTGACCCACCCTATCCCAGCCTTTATTCTCTCCAGATTGCTTTGTCGTGAACAGATAAAGTAAAAAAGTAATTCGTCAACAATATTTAAATTTTATGAATACGAGGGTAAGTGTATGATACGCCGAGTGATAGTGTCTGTTTGTTTGTCTATGTGTGTGTGTGTGTGTGTGTGTGGTACCGGTACGCACCCGCCGTCGTCGGTGCCGAAGTCGTCGAGCAGGTCGGTGAGCGCGTCTCTGAACTCGATCATGCCCTGCGCGGGCAGCGCCACCTGCGAGCGCGGGCCGCCGCGGGTGATGGTCTGCGAGACGCGGAGGAAACGACCGCGCGAGTTCTCTTTCAAGTCGAGGTAGTAACGCCTGTTGTCCTGCGAAAACAAAAACACACTTGTTATATGAATAACCGGAAAAAAATACGATCAATTTATATTCGGGTCGAAGTGTATCCGCACAAGGGCCCGCAAATCTTCAAGATAAGATACTTTGAGCAGCATTTGTACTCGAGCTTGCCGTCGTCGACCACGTTGTCCGGGTTGAGGAGTTCGAGCGGCGAGTAGTAGTCACTGAAACCGGACAGGTGGTCGCGGAACTAACCTTGAGCATCATCTCCGACTTGAGCTTGCCGTCGTCGGGCACATTGTCCGGGTTAGGGGGTCCGAGCGACGAGTAGTAGTCGCTAAACCCGGACAGATGGTCGCGGAACTAACCTTGAGCATCATCTCCGACTTGAGCTTGCCGTCGTCGGGCACGTTGTCCGGGTTGGGGGGTCCGAGCGACAAGTAGTAGTCGCTGAACCCGGACAGGTGGTCGCGGAACTAACCTTGAGCATCATCTCCGACTTGAGCTTGCCGTCGTCGGGCACGTTGTCCGGGTTAGGGGGTCCGAGCGACGAGTAGTAGTCGCTGAACCCGGACAGATGGTCGCGGAACTAACCTTGAGCATCATCTCCGACTTGAGCTTGCCGTCGTCGGGCACGTTGTCCGGGTTGGGGGGTCCGAGCGACGAGTAGTAGTCGCTGAACCCGGACAGGTGGTCGCGGAACTCCGCCGCCGTCGACATCGCCAGGAAGATCTGACTGCGCCGACCGTCTGCGCCGATCTGGAAAACACAGTTCATTATTACCATCGTTCACATATTCTTATAGGTAACTGATTCGGTAATCTCATCATGCAAAGCAAAGACATGTGTTTCACGCATCTAAAATATATTTATTTTTTTGTAAAACCACTGTGTGCCTTTGACTGACTTTCAAAAAAAAAAAAAAAAAACGTTTATTCAAAGATCTTACTTACAACTAAATACCTATTTTCTTCTGCCAAACCACACAGTGGTTTGTTGGCAGACGAGGCTCCTTTGCGTTTGTGCTGTTGATATGCAACTTAACTTTATCTTAAACCTAAACTTACCTACTTAACCCTTTACTGCACGCGCAGCCTTATATGGTTGTTATGTTTTTAGCTATTAAAGTTTACTTTTAACCAAATACTTATTTTATTTTTGACATGAAGTAAGGGGTTAACTTTCCAATCTGAGCGTACAGTTTACAAATGTAATGTATTATAAGGGTTATGTATTGTAATGTATTTGACCCTTTATTTTATTTAATAAAAAGTAACTTAATTTCATTTTAAATGTTTGTTTTGTCATCCTTGTGGTCTTTAAATCCGACGGCAACTCGTTACAGATCATAGGGATTAAATATTTTCTACATCTTTGGCCAAAGTAATTCGTAAACCTAGGTACCAGCAATTTATTACTATCTCTGTTTCTCGTTAACCTTTGGTTGACAATAGGTATTTTAAACTCATCATTACACATTTGTTCCAAAGCTAATAATAATGTGACTTGTTCATGGACTGTTAAAATTTTACATTCTAAGAAGAGTTGTTCATAGGTAGTACTTTTACATTTAAATTTAGTTTTTTCGTCAACCATTAATTTCATGAATCTAATCTGCAATGCCTTTATCTTATCTAGATACGTTTTAAATGTACGGCCGTAGCTTGACAGCCCATACGACAAAAGTGAGTCCACTAGAGCATAGTACACTGCATACATAGTAGCCCTATTTAAAACGAACTTCAGATGGTGGAATTTTGCAAGTACTGCTCTTAGTTTATTGCATAAGCCATTTACATGTGGCTGCCACGAGAACTTATAATCTATAAGCAAGCCCAAGTACTTGTATTGTTCCACCACCTGGAGCTCGGCACATACGCAATATAACATACGTTATTATATTTTCGGAGACCGGGCAGATATGTGTCCTTGATTATACATGCCGACGTCACATCATTTTATAATGACACCTGCTTCTTGGAAAAGGCCACGAAATTCCTAAAGAAAAGCTAAAAGTAACAATGTAATTTATTATGAAATAAATAAATCTAAATCTTTGTATAAATTTTCTCTAAAACATCTCCGTTTTACTTGGAAATCATTCGCAAATGTATATTTTTATGTTTCTTGAAATTGCGTTTTTACTTATAAGTAAAACGGTTCCGTCGAGTATCGATAACTCGGTATCAAATATCGTGGCAATCGGAGCGCAACACAAATGGCAATGTGTGGGGTCTCTTTGGCTGTGTGTGTGTGTGTATGCAGACCGAGCTCGGTAAGGGGACGACCGATTCTCCATACAAACATAGTCCCCATTTTCCTCTCTGGACATTGACATTACCTTGCGAACTTCCCTGAATATACCTTAATCATAATATAACTTATGTAATGTAACAATACATTTATTCATTATCAAGCTGATATTAAGTACGTCTGATCATTATCGCGGATACTGCTATCAGCTTACATAATATCGGCGAACTCAATCATATATTGCTGGAATATATCGATACCAATAATAGTATATAGCTTGGCTAAATATACACCAGTTTTATTACTGAGATACCTAAGCCGTTATAGGTAGAATAGAACTTTGAAATTTTAAACGTACAATAGGCGTAACAAAATTAATGGGGATGGGGAAAGGGGGGGAACGCCTCGAAAGCGGTCTTCCATACAAACGTATTCCCCATTTTCCTCTCTGGATATTAACATTATTGAAAATATTTTTACACAATTTGATGTATTTTAATCATAGCTGTTTGACCGTTTGATTTTTTCGATTTTTTATTATTTTAAGTTAGGAGCGAAAAACAGGTTTCATATAATTTTTTAAAAGCTAACTTTTATAATAAAGTAAAAATCTTAAAAATCAAACGGCTCGACCGTTTGATTTTTTAGCTATGATTAAAATACACCACAGTGTGTTAAAATATTTTCCAAAATGTCAATATGCAGGTAGGAAAATGATGACTACGTTTGTATGGAGAATTGATCGTCCCCTATCCTCTTAAGGGCATATTCGGTGGCGTGTGCCACAGTGCCAATTAGGAAAAAGTAGAAGAACCGAGCTCGTCCTTTTCACTCGTGAGGGATTCGGTAGTTAGCTGCACGGCATAAAAGAAACAATGCCTTCTGTTTAACAGAATAAGCTTTGAGCCAGAAAAATTACCTCAGATAATTTCAACTATACTCGCAGTATTTATCCTACTTCACTATACTTTCCTAGTTTACTCGTCTCGCAAACACCTGTCACACCGTCCTCAACTCAAAAATGAGTTACAGGAAGGCCACATCCACATGTTATGAACTCACCTCCGCGACCTTGATGAACCGGCCGCGGCGGTTCTGCTTCACGTCGAGGTAGAACCGCTTGGACTGGATCTGGAGCATCTTCGTGGCTAACTCCTGCTCCTGCGGCTGCTGACCTGCAATAGAAGGACACCACTTCAGTTATCTATCGAACGTTACGCTCTTGCAATATTACGGCTACAAGCGACCGGCAACGCGGCGGCGGCGGCGGCGGCGGCGGTGATGGCCGCACGCCGCCGCTGCTCCGCTTGTCGCGCCGCCGGTCTCGTGACTCCAGTCCGCGGCCTATAAAAAGCTAACTTGTCACCTTGCAAGCCGCGCCAGGTAGCATTTCCCGACTCTGGCACAAGACTGATTAGAAAGAGATGGGAATACTTTTTCGCAAGCAAATATATCTCTAGATAGAGCCTGAGGATCTTTTAAGGTACAGTGGGTTCGGCCAGCAGTTTTTGAAAAATCGTAGCGCTTTTTAGATCATAATACAGTTGCCAAAAAATATAAACAGCAACCTTGAAGCCTTTCTCTAGTAACTTCATTCATTTGAAACCTGATTAAACAACTTTCGCTCTATAGAAAGAAATCACGAACATAGGTCTACTAAAATGCACCATTAAAGATTTGTAACTATTTTTCACAAAAACTGTTAACATGAAAATTGTTTCTAAAAATGCCTATTTTATTTATGATCGAACTCATCGAATACTTCTTTTTGTTGAAACTAACTAACAACAATTTAATAACAAAGTTATCTGCGATCGCGGACACAGCAGTGCTCAGCGAGCTGCGTTGGGAGGAGGACCTGAACTCACGGCGCCAAGTGTAGATGTCGGTAAATACCACCGCCCAGGCATTATCGATTAGGCATCCAGGGCTATTAGGCGATTAGGCATCTAGATACAGGCCAGAAAACTGTTATCTCCTCAACCTAGCCGTTGCCTACATGATTGATTATGATGCGCGACATTCAAGTCTAATATACTAAGTAATTTATCGTCCCTGAAACTCGAAAGAACGTTATATAAAACTTATGGTTTGCTAACCTGCCTAGCTAACCTACCTGGTACAGTCACGGACTTAAATTGTTGGGCCATTTAGAGTTCAAGCTAATTTGGTTGTCAATACTAACTGTACGAAATATCCAATGTAAAATAAACCTTAAATGACTCCATGTAGTATGGGGATTAAAGTCCATGACTGTACTTGCGCCAAAGAAGGCCCGGTTCTTAAGGTTTCCTACTTAAAAAAACTCATACTCTAAGTGCGAATGCATTCCAATTTTTGGTCCATGTTCACTAGCAGTACTAGCTTAGTACCATAGACACTGCTAGTTCATATTAAACGTAAAAAAATAAAAATAACGATGGACTTTCTTGAGAAGTACTTACTTCTAAACCGGAGGTCGTGGGTTCAAACCATAAGGCGCGAATTACACGGAGACGGCGGGAAAAAGGCGCGGCGCTATAGGCATGATGCCACTTCAAAACGTACATGACACCTTCCAAAATTGTTCTAAGGGTCGGTTGCACCAAACTGTTTGTCATCGTTAAAGAGTTCGCTAAATTTTATTGTATAGAAAGTTTCATAGTAAACTGCCGCGGCGCGCTGGGTGACGGTGATCAGTCTGTCAAGTGCGAATGGTGCACATACACCACTTACAGAAGGTCGGTAGAGCAGAAGGAGCGAAGCTCTTCCTTTTTGACTGTATCTGAGCGAAGTACATGTACAATTACGAAAGCTTTTTCTCTATGACTGTTTTTCCAACCAAAAATGTTATATGCCGGTGTTTCCCACATTGACCATAGTCAGTGCAAACTTAGCAAAAACAGACTCCGGTATAATTTTACCTAATTGGTATTATTTAATTCAAATCGATTCGTGTAATAGGTACTAATCGTAACAATCGTGTAATGTACTACGCTATATGTTAACTCTGCCATTTCATGTGATGTTGAATAAAAACGTTCTATGTCTAAGATATGTTTAATCAGTAGTTCTGATGAATAGGGCAATCAACTAATCAACTATACGTGTCCTAGACAGTATTATCTCAGCTGTAATTGTATAGTCGCTAGTAGCATTTTAATAAGGCATGTTGGTATAGTCTGCAGACGTTACTGCGTAATACAATATTAATGTAGTATGGGGTAGCACATCGTTACTGGGTGAATTTCCAATACGACTTGGAACTCCGGTAGCCGTTTATGATGTACTCTTACGGCAGATGTGGCTACGCGCCTTCCTAAGGCGCATATTAATAAGGATATATTGATTATATTCGCTGTCAACGGGTAAGTCTCGGTAGCTCAATTGGTAGAGCGGCGGGCAGCTATCCCGGACGCGAATTCGAGTTTCACCAAAGACGGTAAGTTATTCCACTTTTCCTTTAATTCTAATAACTGAGAGAACGGTACTTATGACATATAGATATTAGTCTCGGTTTACTGATGTTTCGGCGAAAATAACTTGACAAACTTTCAGTTCCCAAACTATTTATCCCATATTTTTAGTTGGGCGAAATTTCATTTCGCAAATTTACATAATCCAACCTAACCTAACGCAACCTAGTACGTCAATTTCATTTCGCAAGTATGGGGTTGGAAAATGAAATGGTTGCGAAGTCAGGTTATGCCAACGATTGGTTTGCCAAATGAAACTTTGGCGAAAAGTTGGTTGCCAAGTGAAATTTGGCGAAATAAATTTCGCCAAAAAAGAAGTACACTGTTAGTCTCATATGCTACTACTGACACTGACTGTATGTACGCCAGACAGACAATAAGCACACGGGCACACCCAGACTCCTATAAAATTATAGCACCTGCGTCTACAACCGAACCGAACAAACATAACACTTAGGAATACAGTTACACAGACAGACTAATACACAGACACCGCATTATGAAGCGTTTACAAAGAGCACGAGGTCACCATCACCACACATAGGTGTAATTTTAAAATGCTACGATTTGAGCCCCACGACGACCACAACCAAGTTATATTTTACGCCATTTTATACACAGTCACACCCAATTCCCCCAAAGCTAAATTATTGTTGATATTTTTGATTTAAACGAGAATTGGGGGCCGATTTTTGAATTTTGACCGCTCGATTTCGTGTATTTCGTTCAGTAATATATTATCTCCACTACTAGGTATTTAAATTCTACGAATAGAATTGAAAACGAGTGGCCAAAAACTAGCATTTCGAGATTTTCCACCGATTTTCGAGTGGCGAAATCGAGCGATCGAAATTAAATAAAAAAAACCGGCCAAGTGCGAGTCGGACTCGCGCACCGAGGGTTCCGTATTATTATTACATAATTTTAACAATGTATTTTTTATGTGAAACGTGACTGAAAGGTAAATTGCGGTTACGATTTATGACGTATTAAAAAAAACTACTTACTAGATCTCGTTCAAACCAATTTTCGGTGGAAGTTTGCATAGTAATGTACATCATATATTTTTTTCAGTTTTATCATTCTCCTATTTTAGAAGTTACAGGGGGGGGGGGACACACACATTTTACCACTTTAGAAGTGTCTCTCGCGCAAACTATTCAGTTTAGAAAAAAATATATTAGAAACCTCAATATCATTTTTGAAGACCTATCCAAAGATGACCCCACACGTATGGGTTTGATGAAAAAAAATTGAGTTTCAGTTCCAAGTATGGGAAACCCCCAAAATTTATTGTTTTTTTTCTATTTTTGTGTGAAAATCTTAATGCGGTTCACAGAATACATCTACTTACCAAGTTTCAACAGTATAGTTCTTATAGTTTCAGAGAAAAGTGGCTGTGACATACGGACGGACGGACAGACAGACAGACATGACGAATCTATAAGGGTTCCGTTTTTTGCCATTTGGCTACGGAACCCTAAAAATCGTCCCCCTGGTCGTAATTGTGGGCGCAACCGAAATAACTGGCCGCGCTCCCATACTAAATTAGTGAGGGATCGCTTATGTATGGTGGACCTCGATTGTCTTATGTGCTCCGTCTAGTAGTTGAGGTGGTCTGTGCTTAGGAACCATCGTCAAATCAGTAACTAACCATTCCTAACCCTTACAACGAGTTAAAGTCTGTAATCAGTTAGGCGGTTATCGCGCGGATGACACGGTTCCGCGTCCAATGTGAAAACCGCCTAAGCGCTTTTAGTACGCTTGCACGGGTGAAACTTTATACCGTTGTACAGGCAAGATCAAGCCTTGTGGCAATGACACAAGGCTGACGCGTACTCAGGTTAAAATTAGATGGGATCAACGCCCGCTGTGAGATTATTCAATACGTCAAATTTCGTCACTAGGGCCTGCTATGTTTGCGTTTATTATGTGATAAGGGGCACAATTTAGGTATGTACAGGATTTTGTCAATCCTTAGCCAAATTTTGCGAGGTTCACAGACACGGACATAGCGGTCACCGAGGGGTGGAAGGGGTTTAAAAAACCGGCCAAGCGCGAGTCGGACTGGCGCACAGAGGGTTCCGTATTTTTTAGTGTTTGTACTTATAGCGGCAACAGAAATACATCATCTGTGAAAATTTCAACTGTCTAGCTATCACGGTTCATGAGATACAGCCTGGTGACAAACAGACGGACAGACGGACAGCGGAGTTTTAGTAATAGGGTCCCGTTTTTACTCTTTGGGTACGGAACCCTAAAAATGTGACACGGTATAGTATAGGTATGTTCCCTAAATGCCACTGTACTGTTCGACTCCGTCCGTCCGTACACTATGCGGTCACTCTGGTTGTCAAAAGTTGACATATGACAGTTCAGTCCTCGCAAAACATATGGCACCATACGGCGCCATCTACAGGTATTAAGGGGCCCACTGATTATCAGTCCGCCGGACGATATCAGCCAGTCAGTTAGAACAAAAAGTTGATAGTTCCGAACAACTAACAGGCTGATATTGTCCGGCGTACTGTTAATCAGTGGGCCACTTTAAACTCGAGGCAGATCTTTTTCTTAGATTTTACACACCTTATACAATCAATGAGTCATTTTTGCAGTTTGGAATTTGAAAACTTCTTTCATTCATTATAGTTTTAAATTGGATTTGATTTTGCCCCTTTACAAGAAAATCGGGACTGAGGAAGTGAGGAGGTTAGTCAACATTGATTCATTGAACATCGGTGATGGACTATATTTTGGCAATAAGATATAATAATTGTCAATGCTTGAACGATGCTGATGGCGAAGAGCAATAAACGTTCGCACCGTCTGGAGTTTAAGGCGGAGCGACCAATGGGAGCGCTGGTCATGGGACAGGTCAATGAACTCGGGTTCAGGTCTTGTACAGTCGTCTACGAATTATATACGCTGACGCACGCAAAAATATGTGGCATTTTCAGGCAAAAGGTAATTACTTATCATTACTTGAGGTGTTCAGGGCGGGTCAAGCCGAATATCACGTCTCGGTCGAGGGTCTCGGTAAACATCACGTATTTTTTTTCTGGCAAAAATTAAATTAAATTAGCATAATATGTTTCTTGACTAAAATATGGTGAAATCTGACACAACCCTCCACTACTCTTAACAAAAATAAAAATGCAAATTAAGAGTTATACCCTACATTCAATTTTTGTAAGATCTCACGTGAGATAGGAGTGGGAGGGAGCGAGTCGAGGCAGATCTCAAGACATCTCACCAAACGGGGAGGGAGATCAAAAAATCCTCAGACACCTCACGCAATTAATAGACGGCACCTTTGTCGACTGTCAGAATGTAATTTTGAATCATCCTTAAAGACAACCGACTGAACCGACAAGGTACCTTTTGTCTGATAACAGGTGTATTATATTGGCATTATAATATGTTTCTAGATGCCTATTTTAATCGCGCTTGTCACACACACACACACACACACACACACACACACACACACACACACGTTGATTGTAAATTAACAAAAAGTGATGACTTTATAATATATAGAACAATTAAGACTGTAAAACGGGTCTCTATTGTTTGACATAATTATTGAAAGTCGAAATGTAATGATTGTCAATGAAAACACTCTGTAAAAGATATACTTTTGAAGGAAAATTTTAGAAATGTATCTATATTAGTAAAAGTTATCTGGGATGCTAGATACTTTTGGCGCGTTGTTTCATCCGCTACTGTTGAATGCTGACTGTACAACCAGAGAATACAGGGTGTCCATGTCCATGTCCGTCCGACCTTAGCAAACAATCCCATTTGGAGCATTCCACGGCCTGGCCCGTACAGACGCATTTTATTTCCTGTGTTGCTACTTTTTTTCGGCATTTAACCTTTTGGACGCCAATGACAGATATATCGGCAGCGCAGGTCCAACGCCAAAGACCGATTAATCCGTCACAGAACACAGAGCAACATGTCTACGTGCATTCGCTTAAAGTTCAATTTCAGTTTTGACACTTCGGTGGCGTGGCGTCCGAGTGACAGCTTTTTTGTTTGACACGGCGTCGAGAAGGTTTAAAGAGGCGATTCTTTTTCAGTGCCTATTTTTGACCATTTGTCATAGAAAAGGAAACTCTTATACCTGCAAATCTTCAGAAAATTCGTGTCTATACGGAATTCATTTGTACGAGCCGAGGTTTGATACGCGCGACCTCCGTCCGGATTGAAAGTGGCAGCACGCCCTTACAGCTATTAGAGCTTGATCTCTAGAGCGGAAACGGCCAAGGTTTTTGCCACACTCATAACCGAATGGGATCGAAACAAACAATGAGTATAACGGACAATTAGAAATCGCGATCGATTACATTACATACAACTTGCATCACTGCATGCTCATCGCATTTCAGTGCAAAAAGCAGGCATCGGAACCGGTTTTTAGCAAAAACTACGAAATAGCCATATTCTTCGAACTATTTTATACTCGAAATGTAGGACTCAGTTGTATTTTTAGGTAATGACTTCGTATTATTAGATTTCCCAATTAGAAATGGAGTAATTAACAAAGAACGAAAAAATACCGTTTTCGTTCCCATACAAAAAATACCGGTATCCGATTCCAGGCAAAAAGTTTCATATGGACTGTATTTATAATACCAAACACTAATGTGCCGACGGAATGCTTCCAATATTGTGATGTTCTCCACTTGGAAGTCTTGGAAACTTCTCAACTTTTTCCAATGGTATCATTTTTCGTATAGAAGCTTTTATCGCTGACTGTACTTTTCTTTTCACAGGCAACTGACAATGCAATATTATGGTACCCTCGAGCTGATCTGATGATGGAAACAGGACGTGGCCATAGGAACTGTGATGAAACAACGCAACAAAACATCTCAAAATATATAGATTGTAACTGACGAGTGTTTGTACCTAACCTCTTATGAAATAAACAGTTTTTTTTTAACCTAATTGTGTTTGGGGTTTTGTCTCGACGAGTATTAGTTGCCTGTGCACTATATGGTAAGTAAAGTACAATCAACGATAAAAGCTTGTACCAAAAATGAAAATTTTGCCAAACCATATTTCTGCAGGACTTCAAAACTCAAAGATAATTTAAGCATTATAAATGAATGTGAAAACGTGTAAGGCTTTTATTTCGCACTGAGCACGCTTCAGCCTGAGTTTTCCCACCCACAGATCACTTCCTTAACAGACGGAGCATGAATGTAAGACGACTCGCCTTCCACAAAACCCCGTTATCAATGTCGAAATTAATTGAAAATAAGGGTTGGCAAAACTATCTATTGTAGAGAACCCTAATTTCACCGCTGGTGCCCAACTTCGTCTCGTCCAAGTAAAATAATAATTTAACCAAGAACATATCTATAAAATTCACAATAAATAGAGCTAGGTAAAAGTAGCTTTAAAGTAAAAAAAGAAATCTAGAATTACTTAATTTTGCCACCCACCCACCCAAGTTCGATTTTTTTATTATTATGAAAATTTATACTAAAACTTATTCCGTATCTTGAATTATTGAACGCCCACGATACAATTTATAACATAATTAATTATGATTTAATGCTAATTAAGCAGGCTGAATCCAGCCCGTGAGCCTGCCCATCCGGCTCGCGAATGCAGACAAATTCCATACGATACGGCCCGCGAAAAGGATGCGTATACCTGACCATGTGCCTCGGGTCGAAAAATTTGGGGACCCCTGAATTTAACTGAATTAAGTTAAAAATGGCGAACGCAGCTGTCTGTCATCTGTAGAAAGCTGACAAACTTTCCGGCCGGCGGTCTTTTTAAACTCCATAATGGGTCCTCTACTCGATGGCCCAGCGCTGGGCCAGTGAGATAGCCATGCGATGGTTGAGAGCACGCACTATGGAATGAGCCACGTGTAGATGCGTACGCGCCATCGCTGGCCCATTACCTTTAATGTGCGGACGAAAAACCGACACCGCGGCCATCCCATCGCCATTCCGCCGCACCATAAGCCATCCGACACCACTACCCTCTCTATTACACGCTAGCCCATCTTAGCGGGCCATTACAGTATGATGATGCATCGTGTAGAGGAACCATAACGCATAGTCTGTAAGGGGTAATCTATGCGCTATCAAAGGGAGCGACCAGATGTTATTGATTTTGCCTTCCACGAGTAAGGGGAAAAGTACATTCTAATTTATTTAAAACTAATGTTGCTAATAACCTCTTATATGATATAGGTGGCAAACGAGTAGACGAAACGACTGATGGTAAGCGATTACCGTCACCCATGAATACCAAAGGAGTAGTAAGTGCGTTGTCGGCCTTTAAGATGGGAGTACCTACGCTCTTTTCTTGAGGTTTTCTATTTATGCCTCAAAATCGCTTGCAAACTTAAATAGGTATGTCAGGGGTTTAGAAATTTCGTACTAACAGTATTTTAAATTGGCTAACACAAGTAACAGTTGCACACTGCACGTGCACAGGAGATCCACACACATACACCTGTATCTGTTGCGATGAGCGGAGCGATATCGCTCAGTGCGTTAACGCGTTCTCAGTGTGACCTGTATCAGGCGTGTTAATAGAAAAGTTAAAACACTCACCGGAGTCAAAATTGTTCCCTCCCGCGTCCATGCCTTGACCATGATATTCTGAAATGAAAAAAAAAATACTTAATTTTAATCATTTGAGCTTGATTCTCATTTCCGTCTTTTGTGCTATACAAACATACCTATTTTACAAAAAATACGATCAAATTTTCATTTTTGTTAGATGCTTTTATTGCTGACCGTACTTTTCTTTCAAAAGGCAACAGTAACAGTACTCATCAAGACAATTCTAACAATCCCAAACACAATTGAGTTGTTTTATCACAGAGTTCCTGTAGCCACCTCCTGTCTCCATCATCAGATCAGCTCGATGGTAGCATAATTACTGCATTGTCACCCAACTTACATGTCACATTTGATAGCAAGAAATGAAAAGTAACAAAAACGATGCCATAGAGAAATCAGATCCTTAATTTAAGACCAGTGTGTAGTTGGCCCTTATGTCATAGCATTATATAGTGTTGTCCATTGAGGTGACAACTGAATAGTCGTTCCAATTGGCAATCAATTGGCGAGGTCAACGAACTTAATCTAAAGGAATTAAGTCACTTTGGCTTTAAATAAGCGCGTATTCGTCTTCGTATCAAGTATAAGCTGTTTTACATTGATGTGCACGCAATTGCTATTTACGGCTTGTAACTTGTAACGTACTGTCCGCGCGCGAATTCGTTGCACGGCTGAGGAATGTTAGGAATGTTGGGCGTCATGACAGAGTGGTGTCATTTTGTACGTACGGGCGCGGCGCACACCTCTCCACTTCCTCGACCTCCGAATGCAAGGAATTGGCGCGCGGACAGTAACTAGAGTTGTGCCGTTCCCGGTAACATTCCCCATTTTGTATGGGAAAAACGTAATCCGGGTACCGTCAAGTACAGGAAGTAACAGCTGCTAAGCGGGTAAGGTGTTCATAATGAACTGAACACACTTTTATCGTTGAGTAAGCATGTAACAACTTTTTCTGCCCTCCAGCCGGAAAGCGTCAACTTTCGACCCGCTGTGGTAAACGAAGTTATGTTTTCCGGCCCCGTCGAACAGAAAAATAGTATGCAAACCTAGGGCAGTAAATAGGAAAGCCTCAGATCACATGTTTGGGTTGTGGGGTCAGAATTTGTTTAGTATGTGGGGTCATAAAAAACCACCTTTTGTTATGGGACAAACTAAGAAATCCGGAAAAATAATGTTTTGAAATCATACATTTCGTAAATTTGCGTCAGATCAAATATGTATGTGTGATTTCTTATGGGACAAAATAAAACAAAAGAAAGGGGAAATAAATAAAACGCTTGAATGTAAAGGACACATGTTTAATAAACTGGCAACAACAATACATTTTGTAACAATTCCAAGCTGAATCGCTTTATTTAGCGAGACTATTATTTATTACCAATAACAGTAATAACCTTGTAGCGTCTGTCTGGTGACATGGCCATTAATTCTGGACTTTATCGACACGGGCAACGTAACAAAAATATGTATACACGACCTAATTACCACGACAAAATTAGTAGAACCATTTCGAAGTTACAAGTCCGATTCAAACAACCACGAACTTGTTTCGCTTAGGTGTTTTCATTCCATAATGTATTTGATAAAAAAAAGTCGGAGAACGAACTATTTTATCAAAAATTCTAAGACTTATTAATAAAAACTCTTATTATAAACCTCTGAACTAACCACAAACTTGCGAAAAACCAAACCTTGAGAGCTCTAAGTAGATTTAACATATACCCGTCCATAGGAATATTTTTTTCACGATTTTCTTATTAGTCCCATGTGAAACCTTTTTCAGTATGACCTTTTTGATACATTATTGACATTCAGGATCACGACCCCAAAATCACCCAGTTATACAATATATATATGACAGCATTGACAGCCTTAACATAGGTATAGTTATTTTATTTTAATTATGATATTGATATCGCCTGTACAGTATATGAACTTTTCTTCCTAATCAACCCAAGAATTGCTTCTACTAGTTAACACTGGATTCGTAGAGTAAACTAACTCGGAACGGCCTCGAGAGGCAAATCTAACAAGTTCAATGACACGTTCTACATATAGCCGCGATACTGTGACGTGTTCCAACAGTTCACATCAAAGATAACTATACATCTTTTTTTTTATGAAATAGGAGGCAAACGAGCAGACGGATCACCCGATGGTAAGCGATCTTTCGCCTTAGGGCCTTTACACACATTGCGACTTTATGCATCGCTTCAAACGCGCGTTTAAACAGCCACGCGATTGTATTGCGACACCGGCAGTATTGCTGTCTCGCTGCATAAGGTCGCCTGCTGCACTGAGATGTTAACTTTCATTCAATACCCTCCATTCTGGAGTGTATGAATGCATGGAGACTGTATAAAGGAGCCAAATCTCTATGTATGAAAAGTGTCCATCAACAAACAGTAATTAGGCGGCGCCACCATACACCGAAATACTACCAAAAACAACCTACGTAATTTGGTCGGGTTATTTGTTGCCTTATATGGTTCATGTTATACTAATGTCCCAGAGCCTAACTAGCGCCACCGGAGAGATTAGGAACTATTATTTAAAGCTTAACGCGGTCACTTTTACAACAATTCTGTCATAAGAGATTGCGATCCTTTCTATACCATCCATATATGAATGGCTATGCCCGTCTTACGACTTTGACAGTAATCTCTAATAGGGTTGCCAACCTAAGTATATTATATATTTATATAGTATGTACATACTTTATTTTGACCTAGTGTGCTAAATACTTTTAATTAAGATATTATGTGGCTTTCCACACAGAAGGGTCCTTATGCTTGTGCAATAAGGACGATTTCATCTGAAATTTCAATAGAAATTCTGATAAGCATAAGCATGGAAAACCACATATATAGTACACAAAACAACTATATTTCGATGGGTCCTTACGATGGGAAAGATATAGTTATTTTTAAGCTCTAAGAGTGTGTTTGATAACCGCCCCTGGTGGTGCTAATACTATCATAATTGCATATTTAAGTCCGCGCCTAAAAATGCAGCAAGTGATGCAGGTGCGCGTGCACGCAATGCCCCGCACTAATTGCTAGGCGCCTCGTAATAACCGCGCACGCGCATCCTCGCATCATTGCCCAAACGTTTAATCATTTGTTCGTTAAATAACTATGAAAGGTACAGTCAAGTCAGCATCAATAGTAGCTGCCTCTGTGGTCTGCCCCACGAATAAAAAAATTAGTATCGGATCCTAACGATTTAATATACTGAACTAACGTGAACTAAGGTTTTTTTTATACCACGTCGGTGGAAATCAAGCATACGGCCCGCCTGATGGTAAGCAGTTACCGTAGCCTATGGACGCCTGCAACACCGGAGATATTACACGCGCGTTGCCGATCCTTTAAAAACCTGTACACTCCTTTTTTGAAGAACCCCATACTGTAGCCCCTCGGAAAAACCTCGGCAGGGAGCTCAGGGGATGAACTAACGTTATAGATATGCCATTTGCGGGCACTTGATTTGGGGCGGTCAACTTCATGAAGGCATTCTGAAGTGTAGTTGAGCGACCCGGGTGAACCCGGGGAGGGTCACTATCTTATTTCTCAACAAAGTTTTGAATGCCTCGCCTGCCTAGCTTCTTCTGGCAGTACTATTTACTTCTAAAAATATTAGCCAATGTTATTATTTAAAATTGAGTAACCCATTTGCCTATCCAGTTGTTGGCCTATCCAGGCTAACACCATGCTGAGTCGGGACCATGTCGTGGCTAATATCGGTCATGTCATGTAATGTAATGTTAAATATGTGTTATAATGTTATGTGTAAGTTCGCTTTTGGTTCTTCTTGTGTTATAATGTGCCACGAATAAACTATTTCTATTTCTTTTCTATTCTATTTATAAAGAACTAAAATATGTTGAAGAGTAGTGGTACGAGTAGTAGGACTAGGATGTGACATTGGTCTAATCTATGTGAAATGTAGTGACCTAGAAAAATGCTAACTTTAGACTTCAGGAATTTATAATCGAGATAATGATGTAGGTGACCCCAAAAACAGCAGCCAACTAGTGTTTATCTCCAGATCTGGCAAAATCTGTTGCCATACTACTCTCTCTGCTTTTTATGATAATGAATTAAATCTCATTCTGGTCATATATCCATCACTGATATTATGTTATCTATGGGCTCCGTCCATTTGGCATAACTTCCGTGACCCGAAACGCATCTGGCATAACCTATTTGACAGAACTGTTTTTTGACGAATGTTTGCTGAAAGCTTCAGTTTGTATAATATACAATACCCTGAATGTTTGCGAGTCCGAATCTTAAATAGACTATTATTATCTTGGCCTACTTTAAATCATAATCTTAATCATTTATTTGCACATAAAAATGATTTTACTTAAAAGGTATTATAAAAGTTACATGTCCTAGTCTTTTTACGAATTTGATACGAATACTTTTATTTTGCGTTTGTTCAATTGTCCGAAACGTGATTGACGTAATCTGTTTAGCATGATAGGTTTTAGGCGAATGTTTACATTGCAGAAAACGTATTTCGATTCCCTCTATTTGGCATAACTTCTATGACCGCATTCGTTACGCATCTGTCCGCTGTCGTAACGAATGTTAAAATTAAAGAAAGTGTCGGTTTGTAGTTTGTATAGTCGAATTATTGGAAAGTAATTATTTGACCAGCCGTTTTTAAAACTGATTTGCAAAAAAAATTGCCATTAAATCATTTTGCTGGCTGGCAATAAATAAAAATCGAAGTACAACTCTTGTTCAGCAAACAATTCACAAACGGTCAACATTATATTTATAACTAAAATTGATTTGCTTCAGTTGTAAATGTTATAATTTATCTGCTTAATAAATAGTCGAGCTGCAAAATAATTACTTAGACAGCAAGATTTAATAATTGGTTGGTAGAAAAAAACATGTCTTTAAGCAGTTTAATTGAGAGGTATGCATATTAAAGGAATGGTAATCTGATTAAGGTGGATTACGTTTGATTTGAAAAATCGGCAGAGTTGCAGGCGGAGCGAAATCAGTCCACGTGACACGAGCAGCCAATAATGTGCGTGCATTTAATTCGATGATTACTTGTTTGACACTAACTGCTACTAGAAAAGTGGGTTAGGTTAGGTTAGAACTGCGACCTTCACAGAAACCAACTGCTGCTATAAAAGTGGGTTAGGTTAGGTTAGAACTGCGACCTTTACAGAAACAAACTGCTACTAGAAAAGTGGGTTAGGTTAGGTTAGAACTGCGACCTTCACAGAAACCAACTGCTGCTATAAAAGTGGGTTAGGTTAGGTTAGAACTGCGACCTTTACAGAAACAAACTGCTACTAGAAAAGTGGGTTAGGTTAGGTTAGAACTGCGACCCTACGAAAACAAACTGTTACCAGAAAAGTGGGTTAGGTTAGACTAGAACTGTGAACCCATGAAAAAAAAACTGTTGCCAGAAAAGTGGGTTAGGTAAGGTTAGAACTGCGACACCACGAAAACAAACTGGTACCAAAAAAGTGGGATGTTAGAAATACAACCCCACGAAAAAAAACTGTTGTCAGAAAATGGGTTAGATAAGGTTAGAACTGGGACCCCACGAAAACAAACTGTTGCCAGGAAAGTGGGTTAGGTGAAAACGGCGTCCCCAAGAAAACGAACAGTTGCCAGAAAAGTGGGTTAGGTAAGGTTAGAACTGTAAAAAGATACTTCGAAAACTTATGCGAATTCAATACTGCGAAAGATTTGGCAAATTCATTTCCGCCAAAAAATATTCGGCCTACAAACATATACGAGTCTTGCAAGTATGAATGCAAAACTTTTCTATGCCATAAGATTTTATGCTTGTAGTACTTTATGCTTAATAGCGAATTATGCAAAAATAAATTATTACAAATAAAATTATGCAAAATGAAACAGATGCCAGGTCTCGATTCGAAAATTAATTTTATGCCAAAAGATACTTTGATCAATAAAAATTATCCGTAGAGTACGTATTACGTATGCGGAACTATCCAATACCAAGTGAGATAATGCTAACAGTATATTATGCCTAAAGTTATTATGCAATATAAAATTATTACAAAAAAAAATATGCCAAAGAAAGAAGAAGGGGAACCATTGTCTATAGACATGCACCTATATAGGCAGGTATAAAAGGTGTTTTTAAACATATTTCATTCTCTGGGAACTAGAAGGTTCCGACATTAAGTTCACCTTTTGTACAATTTTTACTTAGCAATAAGGTTTAAGTAAATAAATTAAATTCAATTCAATGCCATACTGAACATCTGTTATCATCCCCAAAATAATGAAAAAAAAAACACAACATCTGATCATAACATTTATAACCAAACAATTACAAACTCTAAAAGTCAGTCAGGAAGTCAGCCAGAGGCAGACAACAAAAACAAATATTGATAAAACCACAGCATAAATTTTAGGTCTGTGGATAAAACACAAAACAAAAGAATAAAAATCTACATATTTTCTAATAGTTGTCTCAGGGAAAACCAACATAACCTGTTTTGTAAAACATCCTAAAGAAAAACAATTACGATTTCTTTGGTAATAAAACTTCCTAAAATTAACTAAGTAATATTCAAAAGTAGGAAAAGTATAACTTGAAAATAATTTGCGAAAAGAGGCTTGGTGGCCAGTAATGTGGTTATGTAAGTAGTTCAAGGTGGGTCGTTGACAGCAGACAGCAGACAATCCCATTACAGACCGCCGCCAGACGCCAAAAAAACGTCAAACCTGTTTTTTGCAGACTTTAGTCTCAACTCAACCGTAGACTGAAACACATGTTGGCCAACTGTTTCTAGTCAATATAGAATCTTTGAGCTTCAATTTATTGATTATTTATCCTTTTTTATGTTTTACAAGAAAATGCATGAGTATGTTTGTATTACAACTTGTATTTATTATTTTTGAACCTTTTTATTATTATTAATTTGAGAGCTAAAATTGAACAGTTAAAATATTGGTGTTGCTAGAATGGTGGTGACCAGAGACCGGAATTATTGTGGTATTTTTGAACTGTCATAGGGAGTTCTCATTTATCAACCTCCGATACACATATGTGACGTTTACAACCAAAAGGTACCACATTGTCGCTTGTCGGTAAGGTTGATTTCAAATTGAAGCTGTATGGCAATAGCGCCTTATTGACAACCGACAATAAGTACCCTTTTGGTTGAAAATGGCACATATATTGATACAATATTATAAAGTTATTATAGTTAATGGATCTCTTCTTCTTCTCAGAACATTTGCGTCCACTGATGAACATATGCCTCTTTCATGGATTTCCATGTCGTTCTGAACAACAACAGTTAATGGATATTTGACCGTAAAAGAAGTAATATAAAAAAAGATGACTACTTTTTTCTTTTATAAAGAAACTAATGGAATATTTGTTAGCTCTAAAACAGACTATGGGGATAAGTACCTATACCTTATAGGGATAAGTTCGCCTTTGTACTTCCATTACTATAATTTATTTTTGTAAACCTGTGTTGTGTACAATAAAGTGATTACTACTACTACTAGTACTACTATGAATGTGAAATCCATACTAATATTATAAATGCGAAAGTCTGTCTGTCTATCTGTGTGTTCCCTCTTCACGCTTAAACCGCTGAATCCATTTAGATGAAATTTGGCATAGAGATAGGTTGAGTCCCTGAGAAGGACATAGGATAGTTTTTATCCCGAAAATCATCCCTTAAGAAAGTATAAAGCGGGGTGGAATTGAGATAATTAATAAAGTGCCTGCTAATTTGTGTGCATAATATGCTCAAATTGAATACAAATACAAATAATTTATTGAAAAAAGTATTGTACAGAGGTTCATCTTAAAGACTAAGAGTTGTTAGTAGAGGAAAGTGGTTTACGAATGCCTGAACTAGGAGTTCCTGTGTTTCAGGCAGCGAAGGACAAAATTAATCAATTTTTAATTTTTAATTTTTAATTTTAATGATTGCTATGAGATTTTTTCCAGGTGCTACACTTACTTTAGCTACTGTTACTAAGTCCACGCAGACGAAGTCGCGGGCAAAAGCTAGTTTAAAATAAAGGGAACTGCAGGCTAAGCGTGGTCGCATTTTTATCGCCTGTCACATTCTAAGGTTCTAACTCTAACAAGTATGTAAGTGAAAAAACCGGCCAAGTGTGAGTCGGACTCGCGCACGAAGGGTTCCGTACCATTACAGAAAAAAACAGCAAAAAAATCAAGTTTGTTGTATGGGAGCCCCATTTAAATATTTATATTATTCTGTTTTTAGTATTTGTTGTTATAGCGGCAACATAAATACATCATCTGTGAAAATTTCAACTGTCTAGCTATTACGGTTCATGAGATACAGCCTGGTGACAGACAGACAGACAGACGGACAGACGGACAGTGGAGTCTTAGTAATAGGGTCCCGTGTTTACCCTTTGGGTATGGAACCCTAAAAAGTGACAGGCATAGTGACAGGCGATAAGAATGCCACCATGCTGCCACCACTGAAGTAATAAACATTATTTAAATTTAAATTATTTACATCTACTTTTAATCTTTTTTAATATGTTGTAATCTAAATTGTATCTATATAGGTATATGGAAAGTTGATAAATAAGAACTCCCTCCCTAATGACAATTCAAACTGCCACCAGAATTCCGGCCTTTGGTGATGACACAGATCTGATGAATGAAACCTGGTACCAAAGAGGATATAATACTACAATGTTATATGATATAACACTACAATGTTCCAAATATTAAAGACCTATACATATCAAGCCAGAATCTAAAGTTGAGAAGGACACTCTAAGAAACTTGTCAAACCCCCGTGTGCTAGCAACCCTAGGAAACACTTCTTGCCGAATCGTGTGGTAGCACACTAGCTTTTGCCCGTGACTTCGTCTGCGTGGTGTTAGTAATTTAGGTAGCTTATTTTTTATCCAATCTGCTTTTTATTGATTCCGCATACAAACTTCCACCCCCCCTTTTCACGCCCTTAAAGGATGAGGAGTATGCATATGACTTCTGGGATAAAAACTACGGACCCTATGTTGTTGTTGTATGTCCTAGGGCACCCCATATGCATAGGGCCTCCACAACTTCTTGGCCTCGCTCCAGCTCAGTCCCACGGCTTGCAGCTCGTTCTCTATGCTCCGCCTCCAGGTGTGTACTGGGCGTTTGCGGGCCCACTTTCTGTCCTGAGGCCGCCACTCCCCTATGTCCCTCCCCGGAAGTCGATACCAATTTCAACTAAATTGGTTCAGCGGTTTAAGCGTGAAGAGGTAACAGACAGACAGACACACTTTCGCATTTATAATATTAGTATGGATTAGTGATAGCATTAATTATCTGAATTAATAGCACAAGTGCAGGACATTGATATGCACGTATCAGCTATTTTAAGCTGCCTGTGCATTCGTATATAATAATATAATATAATAGTTTGAATTGCTAATATCACAACTAGGAAGAAATAGATCACCTATCACTGTTAACTTTTATTGATGAAACTTGCTTTTGTCTCAAATTCTTACTGCATTACTAGGTTAGATTTGGAATTTTTGGTTTCTGATATCTGCAGTATCTGCCACTAATAAGTAATAAATAAATTGTGCCCCCAAATAATAATTACTGTGTGTTGTGCAACAATTTGTAAAGCACTCCATTGTTTACTTGCCTTTAATGATGATTGGAACTGTCATTTGGCACTACTTTTTTTACTTTTTTACTTAAAAATTTAGGTTATAGTCACCAAGCAGACGCATCTAGGTTAATATAAGTACACCTAGGACCCGGTACTCCCTGTGTGGAACTCGTGGTGTGCACAGGATCAACAGCTTGTTGCCAAGAGGCCACTCCCTCCGCTCCAGTTCATGAACCGTGGAGGCTCTGCCTAGCAACACACTTTCACTATTGCGCAATGGACTGTGTCCTCAATACCTCAATGTCACAGCAGGTAGGGCAGGTAACCTCACTTAGAACAAAGACCTGCTGGCTTCACACCTCACTATCACTTCAATTCACTTCACTTGGCACTTGCTGTAATTCACACAATGTCACTACACAACACTTAGAAATACACCTCCGGTCTAATCAGATTCTTATTGGAAAAAGTGGGATCGGGTCTGGCGCGATGTTGACGATGGTCAGATGGGGCTCCAGACGGGAGACGGGGGCTCGGCGGGCACTGACCTAGCGTGGCGCGCGCCGTCAGCTGACCGCTCGGCTGCGCACACAAAGGGCCGCGGCGTGGTCGGCGCCGCGGGCCCCCGGACCGGGCTCGGCCCGCCCCGCCAGCCTCCCGGCCGCCACCGAGCCCGCCCGGCCGCCAGCCGTCAGCCGCTGCCGTCCGACGGCGAGAGGTCGCAGACAAAAAAATCGATAGGTCGTCAACCTCAGACGGCGGTAGCCCAGCCGGTCCCCGGCCGAGCCCCGCGCCTCCCGCGGGCTCTGCGGCCCCGCAGCCTGCTCGGCCCCCGAGACCCTTAGTGCCAGACGGCTTGAAGACCCGAATTCGCCATTTTGAAACGGGAACAATGAAATATTTACTTTTGAACGACGGGACAGGGAAGAATATCTGCCCGGGCGAATTACGGAAACGGCGCGAAACGGGGTGCGTCCCGAACGCTGCGCCGCTGTAAATATATACGTACTCTGACTAGAAAGCCCCTCGTCGCCGCTGCCGATATCCGACATCTCAATCCACACCGAATTCTACAGGCAATCCGCGATCTTTTCGGATCGCTCTCGGTCAACTGGAATTGTCTATGCTTTCGAAGCCATCAAACTTAGGTTCTTTATAGTGGCAACTTTACGTCAAGAAGTGATGCTCTTTATATTTTAACAAAATAAGTCAAAATACATAATAATAACATGAAATATGCCCGAAATATTCTAGATTTAATTCAATATTGCTATAGTTTTACTTGTTTTCAGTTTTGCTTTAATTATGAAAGAAAAATAAAGGATTTTGTTCGTGTACAGTATCTGCGACTCTATAAAGAGCCTAGACGATGCATTCAAAAGCTGAATTTACATTTTGCGGTTGTGACATCCTTTGTCATTACTTGTTAAAAAGTTTCTTTTTTAAATATAAATTCCTACTAAAAGTAGTTTTTGTGCCTTTTATAAACAAAATTACATATTTCGGAGCTAAAATTAGATTAAATACAATTTTATTTTGAAACAAAGAAACCATAGACAATTTATTTTTCTTAGTGGTATTCTACCGTCCAATTTCTTTGTCCAATGTGCATTGCGTCTCACTCTCTTATTAAGCAAAATGTGAGACGCAAATACACATTGGACCAAGAAATTGGACGGATGGAATACCTCCCTTAACCCAGAAGACCGCTCCCTCAGAAAAATGATATGCTCCAGACTACGCGGCTTCGCGCCGCGATTCGCGCACGAGTGTGGAGGGCCCTAGAGAACGGCTTGAAATGGGGTTGGTTGGCCCATAGATATAATATTCCTAAAGATGAACTATCGGCATTTAAAAAAATACTTGAAAGGATTTAAACTACCCACCTAAAATGAACAGATAACCATTATAACTCAACTTTATATATTCTCATCAACCAATATGTTTTTGTGAATTTGATATTACAATAATCAACAGCGGAAATATGTATTAAGTTACATTAAGGCCCCATACGCACGAGAGCTTTAAAAGCGTTGCGTATGGGGCCTAACGCCAACTAAAATATGTTTTCCGCAATAATTTAGTTATTTTGTTATACATATATGTATATAATAAAGTATTCGTTGTCCATTAGCAATTCTATGATGTTTATTTTTAGTCGAGATATCGAGGCTTCAATTAATCGCTGTCTGGAGATTATCGATATATAACATGATTAAAATCGACAAGTCTACATCCTTAAAAACCCAAACCCATACACATTTTTACACACACATACACAGCTTGCCCACCAGCCCACCACAAATAGCTACGGTTTGAAATCCGCGATTTAGGCCCCATTAGCACGAGAGCTTAAAAAGCGTTGCGTGTGCGACGCACCCATAAGTAAGAGCGAGAAAGCGATATCTCTTTCTCGCCATCGCTCTATAGTTTCTATACCATCCATAAGTATCATGATCGCATTTTTATCACCTGTCATGCCATGCGTCACTTTTGCACTTACATATTTGTAAGAACGTGACAGGCATCTCAGGCATGGTGACAAATGATAAAGACTTTAGAGCCGACCATCTTAGCCCTACTGGTAACGATATACACATGATATACATCTGAAAATAAATGAAAATGAGATGTATTCGTGATTTTTTCTATTGAGCCAACTAACTATAACTCGTTTCATGATTGTGTTGTGTAAGTCGTGTTTGACCTAAATTCCTGTTTCTGATTGAATGAGCACAACTACGTAACTAATAATTATGTAATAGTTACTCGTAGTTACAGAGAGAGTTTTATTGCCTATTATCAAGCCAGACACTAGGGGGTTGCTATGTTATGTTAGCTCTGTAATAAGGGAACGCACCCTAAAGCCGTCCGGACTGCGTTAGTAATTTAGTGGTGGCGAGTGTTTGTGACTTTGCATGCCTAAAGGGTCTGCAATCTGCATGCACATGGAGCATGCAGTCACAAACACTCGCCACTCGACTAAATTACTATAACGTAGTCCGAACGAGGCTTTAGAGCCAAAGAGTATAGTAAGTATATTAGCTTAGCGCTCGTTGGAATCGTCTTGATTGTCAAAAAAGTATAATGGGCAATAAAAGCTTGAAGGTATATTGTTTGCCAGAATCTTAATTTTTAGGCCTTTTAGGATGATTTTAGTTTACAGGAATGGAAGGGAGCTAACAAATCACATTATTGTTAGGAATGAAACAACAATGAATATTACAAATGACTATAATTTTGTCACAATTTTTCCATACAATGTTAATAACTTTTTACCTTATCACTATTTATAATACATTACTTAACCATTATTAATATTGTATTACATTATTTAAAATTCTTTCAGTTTAATTTCTAATTTTAAATTCCACGGAGTCAGTTTCAGATGAGACATTAATATTTATTTAAAGTAAACTCACGAAGGACCATACAAAGTTAAAAGTAATTTTGAAAAACCTCGAGTACTTCATATGATACACTAAAATGTAATTCGATTAGATCTTATTATACTAAAAATATTTCTTGCTTAGTTCACTACGAGAAGTATAGTTAAAACTGTACAAACGTATTTTATGTTACCTAGCGAAACGTTGCGACGGACGGGACCGCGCGCCGCGACATATCTACTATTATATTATACGCATACGCACTGCTCCTACTCGTACATCGTACTCCTACGACACCGAGATTGTCCTGATAATTGACAAAGTATCGCAACATAGGAAAATGCGGACACGAGGCGCCGACTAAAGGTAATTTACACTTTTATTATCAGTGATTCTTCTACAAAATCCCGAAGTATCGGTGGTGAGAAACTTAAGTGTAGAAAGGCCTTAGTCGACCGTCTAGTTCGCTTGGAGGGTGTAGCACCATCTTATCATACACTCAAAAGAATCAAAGCGGGTCTCTTTGTATAGGAATTTCTATAAAAAAGACCCGTTTTCAATCTCTAGTGTAAGTTCATTACAAATAAAAATGTATAAATTAAGTACTAAATTAGTAGACAGGAATCTTATAATTAAATCAACCTATTACGTTCACAAGATAAGCGGCATTTTAGTTGACCTGCTTAGGCTAATTTTCGGAGTAATCCTTACAAAAAGAGACAATTGGCGCCTTTTATAGTCGCGCCGCGCGGTCCGTGCGGCGGGGTCCATCCGGGCAGAACCAGGGGGTCTACCGTGAAATATCTGCCTCTCTATCGTTCTTGCGTATTCGAGCGATAGAGGCAGATAAACTAATTTCGATTTTCGTGGTAGAGCCTCACGGCCTCAGGACCCTCCGCGTAAACACAAGCACCGTCAGAAATGCGAGTAAACGAGTAAACAGTCGTCGCCGACATAACAGAACTACTAAACATACACAACACGGCAGTCTGTGTTCAAAGGGAGAGTAAATTATAAAACAGTAAGTTAGCCTGCGTTGCAAACTATAGAACCTTCTGAGCATTTCATGATTATTTATTAAGTACCTAACGCTCCCGGCGTTAACCAATTTTCACTCTGACATTCTGACCAGCGATTATAATGGGCGTACCACACCATCGCACCGCACCAAGGTAATTTTTTTTATACTACGTCGGAGGCAAACAAGCATACGGCCATTGTGCGACGCATCCATAAGTAAGAGCGAGAAAGTGATATCTCTTTCTCGTTCTTACTTATGGGTACGTCGCACAATTTCTTGGTGCGGTGCGACGGTGTGTTACGACCTTAAGATTCGCTGGTAAAAACCATTATCAAAATGGCGTAAAACCACTTGACTTCATGTAACGCTCAGGCGGCCCCTTACAGGTAATAATTAACGGTGTATAACAAGCAAATACAATAAACGTTACAATAATTAAGTATCAATAAAATTGAGCTAGAATCGAACCCCGCACCGGTCTGGCCGGTGGCGGTAACTTATACCTACAAGCTGCGGTCGCCGCGGCGCCATCTTCACTTTTATCGCCCTAAACATAACCGACTTTCATTCATGAAAGGTCTGAACTTGAACGAAAAGAACGTAGTCAAATCTGCATAGGCTCAGGTGACAGCTTGAAAAAATATTGTCCTTCACCATCAATGGTGTTATGTGGTGTCAGAATTTTGAATTTGTTAATTATGCATCTAATATTTACCGTGTATAGACCGACAAGAAATTGGAGAAAATTATTGAGGGCGCCACTTCCTACGTAACTGTCACATTTTTTTATGTAAAATGCTTAAACATGGCAACAATTTAGTAAGGAATTTTTTTAGTTCTATTTTATTTAATTTCTATTATTTTATGTCACACTATATTATGTTACTATAAACTTACGTGAGATAATAAATAAATGAAATTGAAATCAAGCCTTTATTTTTTATAGCCGGCAACACTAATATTGAGATGTGCTCGATGAATGAGAGACCTTATCAACAATGTCGGTTTAGATTAGAATTAGTAACTTGAAAAAAGGACCCAAAAATACATATTTTTGATAGTTATCTACGGCGATAAAAGTGGATAAGCCACCGAGCCGCGGCGACCGCCCCTGTCCCGTGTTACAGCGAAGCGAAATGCGTTATGGCTACGTGTGATCCTGATCACTGACATTCGACTAGTACCAAAGAGATTATGAAGGTAATTTGGAAACGCAACGCACTCAGTCGCACTCGTATTGCTTCAGCGTCGCATATTGCTCGTCGTTTGGCACGGCGCGGGAGCACTACTCACAACCGCCCGCGCCCCCGGATAACAATTGTACTAACTTTTAATATTAAAGATTAAGTTTTAATATATTGCCACAAGTTTAAGATTGAATTTTACAAAAATATACACACTGTACAAATAGTGAAGCGCCCTAACGCTAACTCGTTGACAGACTTACGGCTACCCGATAACCCGACGACCACTAAACAGACTCCACACGTCGAAGCTCGGACTTGTATTATGTCGTAATTACCTGAGGGCCTCCTGCGAACATCGAAGATCGCAAATTGCGGGCATCTTTCCCTTTTACTCCAATTAAGGCATAATCCGAGTGTCAGAGAAAGATGCCCGCAATTGGCGAACTTCGGTATTCGCGGTAGTCCCTCTGCGCCGCGGCGAAGGACCGAACCCTTCCAACGGCCGTAAGTACCAACAATTCCTGCTACCTATAGCGCCCATAGCTGTATCGTATAACTGAGGCGGTTGGCATGTTATTACGGTAAGCGACGGACAGGAGGCTCGGCTGCATGAAGCCGATTCGGATAGTTTTAATCCTTATACTGAGCTACCTTCTCCTAGTAAGTCAACGCGCGACTTTACCGACCGCCTAAGTAGACCTGTGGGTTTCAAAGGGATTTACAAAAGTAATAATTTAACATCATAAAATCAAAACAATCTAAACAAGCGTGCAGATCCTTTTGCGCGGTTTAATGGATTAGAAACTTGCGCTAAAAATGGACTAATTGCGTGCTACAGTTAAAACGAAAACAATATAGTTCTCATAATTTAATTTATACCACTCGCGCCGCAAGATGTCTCTATGACAGTTCGTTTTTATATGGAGTAGCTATCACGTAAAATGTTTATAGATATTTCTAGAACTTTATTTAGCTCATTAATTTATTTGGAAATGCAGCATTTAAGTAATAAAATTTCGGTATAAACATATTTATTACGAGACTTAAAGGAAATGTCAATCTCGACGCGAGAGGTACAACGTAGCCGCGTCCACGCTCAACAATTTGCAATAAGTTTGTAATATTTTTTTACATTGACAAGCCCCTTAAGAAAACATGCAAAAATATAAAGTTTTTTCTATCCTGTGAATTCATAATACAACGATCACAAACTATTCGAGGGTTTTGAAAAGCCGACGTCGAGAGACCCGCCCTACGAATGCACAAGGTTTACTTTCTAATAAAAGTAAACCTTGTAAAAGTGCTTTAACATAAAATGTATTAGCGTGAATCTTCTGTCTTGTATTAGTTTTTCTTTTCTACATTTGTTATGTTTGTCCTGGCTAGACTGTATCATGTTATCATGTTCCTAGTTTTAATAAATACTGTAGTTTTAATAAATACCCAAATAATAGATGTAGCTCGGAAAGCGGACAAGTTAAAGTGGGACTGGGCTGGTCATGTCTGCCGCATGCCGAATGACTTGTGGGCCAAAATAACCACAGAGTGGGTGCCCCATGAGTCAAACCGGGGATCCGGCAGACCTCGTCGGCGATGGCGGGATAACTTGGACTCCTTTTTGAGCGACTGGCCAGATGTAGCTCAAAACCGGGAGGAGTGGAAGAAGAGGGGGGAGGCCTTTGCCCAGCAGTGGGACACAATAGGCTCGTAATAAATAAATAAAAATGTCTTTAATAAATGTCACAGTGTAAGTTCGCTGTAATGTTGTGTAAATTTTTTGAATCAATAAAATAAAATAATGATTTGTAATCTAAATAATTATACTGATTTCCCTGTCAGGTTTGGCTTTGTTTAAAGTAAATTCTAACGATTTTTAACAGACTTCAATTCCAAGAACGTTCTGTATTCGGTTGTGGTTTTTTTTTACAAGACAATTTGTGTGATAATGTGAGATGTGAACGTAGAGGGGTCTCTCGACGAAACTCTAGCACCAAACTAGAAAGATGGCAGCATCGCTATAGGCCTTCTGTCAAAACGGCAATACTGTCAAATTGCAGTTATTACTCAAAATACGTTGAATACCACATTGGGCAAATTCTAATAGAAAGCTTTCACAACCTAATCCTATTAAATTATCTAGCTAGTGATACATAAGAAAAAAATGTAAGATATTAGTAAAAAAAATACTATAAAGATTGCAATTTGACAGTAATACCGAAACGCCTTGCCAGCTGGCATATGTGACAACTGTTATATAAAGGTGCAACCACACCGGCAGACGATGCGGTGCCGGCCGCGCTAATACTGTCCGTTTGCGACTGGCCTTATTTTACGGTTAAACTCGATCACGTTTTCGTTACAAACTTTTATTGAATACTACTTTTGCTATTAGTTTTAACTTGTCTATTTTAATTGTAAATACGAGAGCTTTTAGCCAGCCACAGAACCGCATAACCAGGTACAATCTCGTACAACTTGCAGTTGAAACGCAGTTCGCCTGTCTTGGTGTTTAACTAGTTTTTTTATGAAGCAATCTAGTTTTTTTGTCAAGCACAAGGATTGATAAAAAAAAAAGGATTTGCAACGAAAACGTAAGCTAGTTTTTAATTGAGAGCAATGGCCGACGTGCGCGGCGACCGCATACACGAAATACAACTAAATTGTTATTGTACAAAAGCAAACGTATACAAATACAAAATTAATATTTAAAAATATAATATCAAAAAAGCGTAATAAAGCACTCGTTATGTACAGAGGCCTCGCCGCCGCTCGTCTGTCAGCGCTCCTACAGACTAGTTCCTTAACTATGTGACCTCAAATATTGAGAACGCGATTATGTACTTAACTCTTCTAGCGGCCGCGGGGACGGCGACGGGGCCTTGGTAAAATGTACTCAAATGTTTATGGCGTAAATATTAATAAATGAAAAATAATGGTATCCGTCGATACACCACGACTATTCGAGAACAAACAACATGGCGGATAACACTAACGCGCGCACCAAATAATAAATATAAAATTATAAACCTTAAGCAATCTTAAATACCCTGTTGATTTCATGTAAAAAAAACAATATTTCCCTTTTGACGTGTGCGTCGCGAATGTTCGGTCGCGCTCGCCCCGACTCCTTAATACTAACTCGGTATTCTCTAAACATTCGACAACGTCGCGTACATCGACACACATCAGTACATCGTACATCACACAGTGTACACTGTACACTGTCGATCAACGCAGCGGGTCTCACAGAATAGCGCCCCTTACAGGTAAATATTTACCCTAATTTCATACAAAAACTGTCATGTCAAGTCTCACGGCTCCGACCGTGCCCCGGAGCGAGCGGCTCGCGAACATGTTCGGGCGCGAACATTCGCTCGGCGCCGCGGCGCGCGGCCGCTCGGCGCCCTCTTATATGTACCTCCCGGTAACCTATCATTAACGTATATGTCTTTCTTACGTATGTTATTTCGTTTTTACCTTATACTTAAGACTTTAATAGTTTGTGCAAAGAAAAGACTTCATTTCACTAAGTTAAGAATTTTGTACAAGAGTTGTGACGCCCCGAGTCCGCCGTCCGACACGATCCGGTACGGCCCGGTACGGCGCGGTACGGTCCCGCACGGTCCGGCGCGGCGGCGGACGGTAACTTCTCTGTCCGGTCGGTCACCTCTAGACTTAAACCTTGTAATCGAGCAACTGTCGCGAGGCGCGAGTAATACATTATATAAATAAAATAAATAAATAAAAAATATTTTCATTATACTTAATTTTTAAAGGCGGTATAGAAATCGCACATCATCGCATAAACAACTGATGATAATTAAAAGTACATATAACGTTGAGATTTCAAAAAAAGACACTAATTAATAAGTGTACACGAGAGGTCACCGACCGCGACGACAAAATGGCCGACAAGCGGCGACAGTAAAAATATATTCCGTTGTATATAAAAATGCTAAAATCGCTTTATAAATACCGCCGACGCGGAAACTAAACTAAATAAAATAAAGTATACGCATCATAGGCCGAGCTCGGCTGCCCGCGGGGAGGCGATGACATTATTTCCAAATTTGACTAGCCCACACGAATTAGTAAGTGACTAGAACGCGAAACTTCACTGGCAAGACTCCGAATATCCCCTTACAGTGCAACGCCGCCCCGCCGGCGAACGACCGAAAACAATCTACCTAATACAAAATGTGATGGACAAAAGATACAATATTTACAAATAAGGGCTATGAACGGAGCGCGGATGTCGCAAATATTAAACTTCACAAGGAAGAGCAAGAACTCTATCGACTGTTATATTATACATCCGAAACTCTATTGTCTTTAGTTTTAATCAACACAGTCTCGATAGTTGAAAACTTATCCCGCACGTAAATTATATTCAAAAATTCTAGTGATTGTAATATGATAATATCAGATCTAAACACATTGGCATTATGTCTGGTAAAACTAACGAAATTACGAGTGACACTAAATTGTATCGTTTATTATTACATGTGTAATATTTTCGTTGACCGTGCACTTTACTAGGTTTTTACGACCCAAGCGAATATGTCTATAATCACAGATCAATCAGTAATATTCAAGTCACGATCAAATTATTGATCGATGCATAAAAACGTCGATAAAATCCTCTCCCAAATGACATTTAATTTTTGCTACATCATATCCGCTCCGTCAAAATGAAGCTCTCTCCGTGCCGGATGCGTGTCCGTGTCCGTGCCGGGCCGGCGCCGGCGTGGCGCCGGACGCGGCTAGCAGAAGCCGCCGAAGCCGACGGACGGCACGGACGGCACGGCGGGCACGGGCGCGGGCGCGTCGCCGCTCTTGTGCAGCTCCATCAGCGACGGCGGCGACAGGTAGTGCGCCTGCAACAACCATACATATCACATATAACGGTTTCCTTCACAACTGTCACGAGTTAGGGCCTATTAACGCCACACACGTGGTTGGACATGAGAACTTACTATTTTTCGACGATAACCTTTTTTGTCCTAACAAAAATCTATGAAATTTAGTAAGGATTTGGTCTGTGTTCAGCCGGCCTAGCCAAGGTGACAATCGCTTGCGCTTCGACAACGAAACGCTTTGTGTCTCTTTCACTCTTCCATATTAGTGCAACAGTAACAGTTGCGTTTCGTTCGCTACGGAGTGTAAGCGATTGGCATGTTGGCTACGCGGCCTGGACGTCCCTGCCAAATTTTACGATTTTTTTATTTCTTTGTCAACACCATAAAAAGTAATCATTGAAAAACAGCTCGAAAAGCAGCAGCAATTCTCGTGTCCAACCACAAGTATAGCGTCGTCCCACAGTGCACAGCTTATATATGCATATAATTTAGCATAGCGCCTCGCTTAATAATGTAACTACTCTAAGAAGCATAATTTAAACACTATTTTCTATCATGGATGAATTCCACCAAAATGTCGCTTACGTAACTCATATGGCAATGATAGCAGCTATAAGTAATTTATAAAAGGCAAGCTCTATAATTATGATGCAGTAAACATTTAATAGAAACAGTTCCGTAAGCGATACTATTGGAAATATTGGAATGTTCCGTTCTCTTTCCTTCGTTTAAATACAAAGCTGCCGCTTGCGAAAAACAATTTTGTCGGTAGCGTAAATATGTCAGACAACACTTCTGTTTCGTAACATATTCCATACTTAAAGGGGTTAAAAGAGTTTCTACGGCTAGGTTTTACAAAAATCCGTTAGACCATTTAATTAACTACGTATAAGGAGAACAAACTGGAAATATTAAGAGGAAAGGGGACGGCCGCTTCTCCATACGCAAACGTAGTCCCCATTTTGCTTTCTGGATATTGATATTATGGGAAATATTTTTACATAATTTGATGTCCTAACTCTTATAATAAATGAAAATTGGAAAACAATCAAACGTAGGGGAATAGCTGTGGTTGATATACAACGAATTGCGTCAAAATATTTTCAATAATGTTAATATCCAGAGAGGAACATGAGGACTACGTTTGTCTGAAAAGGCGATTTCGCGCGGGTCCTCCACTATCGCCTTAACTCGATCTGTCTAATTGACCTTTAGCCGAGCTGAAGAAAGCATCTACAGATTTGATATAACAATACCTTTCAGTATAACAACCGATGCCATAAGAATAATCCCCAACCATAAAAATGTTAGTAGGTATAAACTGCTTTATGGATCATATCAGACGTAAGAACAAAAACTGTCTCCTCTGTTCCCGATTGTTAAGAAATCTATGGATACAGGACCCTCATTTTTAATTGATAAAACAATATTACTTTGCTATTGCGTTAAATAATTTCGTTTTTTAGCGCAATAGCAAAGCAATGCTGTTTTAGCAGGTATAAGGAAAGTCTTACACAAAAATTGCTCTATCATAGCTTTCGGGAATTTTTAACCTTCAACTTTCAGGAATAAAAAAGACAAATGAGTTACAGATGTAGTGCATAAATGTTTTCCATCGTATTTTCTCGGAAACGTTTACATTGGTCTTGCTAGTTCAGTCAATGTCAGTACTTTTTGTACCGAGACTGACTGAAATAGCAAGACACATTCGTAAGTTTCCGTAAAAATATGATGGTAACTAATTAAGCACTACATCTGTAGGCGGTCTTCACATTGCATATGAATCCGCAAGCCGCTCCGGTGTGCGAGCGGGATGCTAATACGTGTGATACGCGCTGCCTCGCTCACTCGCCGGAGAGCCGTGCCGATCCGTGTCAGTGCCATAACCGTGTTCAATCCGTATATGACCCTAATACTTGTACTATACATACCTCCTGGTTTGCAAATAAAACTTGAGCAGAAACGAGCAGTTACTGTGTGCCGGGGAAGTGCGCCGCGAGAGACTGGAATGTAGTTAAACGTCACATTGGGAGATGCTAAACTGCGTGTGTGGCCCACAACCTTTACTTGCTACCTATAGTTATGCTTTAAATATTTCTGAATAGGACAATCCATTTAAGGACATTTTTATGTATGTGTCATTGAAGTTACTTATCAAAAAATTTGTTGATTTAAATTTTCATCTTCATAAGTCGGAATAGCTGATGCCGTTATCGTGAATAGATATATAAAATCAACAGTTATGATAGATTTTGCCGCTACTGTATTTATCTTGTAATGTAATAAAATAAAATAAAATAATTATTTATTTAAAATTAAATGTATGCATGTATGTAATGTGCGTGTATATATATTAACCTAATTCGATCCTAATCTCAAATGTGATCAAACAAAAAAGCATTCCAAAATATCTACAGACTTCTAAGAATAACATTAAAAAAACAATAATGGCGTCGACACTCACCTGCTGATGATGCGCGGGGGGCGGCGCGTATCCATTATAGTAGGGCGCGTTGTAGGGCGCGTAGCTGCCCGCCACGGACGCCACGGACGCCACGGACGCCACGCCCGGCACGCCCGGCACGCCCGGCACGCCGGAGTAGCCGTACTGCCACTCGGACAGGTAGCCGGGCGTGGGCCGCATCAGCTGCCCGCCCCAGCCGCCGCCGTACCCCACGAACGGCGCGCCGTACCTGCAACCATACCCACATACCACATCACGTTACGAGTTACGAGTAGGTCAATACGATACGAAGCTAATTACTGCTGTTTCATTTCTAACAATACAAACACCGTTAATTACATACATTTATTACTAGACTATTTTTTGTGATTAGTGATTGTGTTTAAGGTTCTTATTTGACTTGTAATTAAAGAAAGGAATAATGTTACTATAAACTTTCATAATTGTTTTCATGTTTTTATCAGTTTATGATATATTTTTTCAATAAAACATAATAGAAATTGATTCAATTTGGTGCCGTGACCACGATATCGTCTATTGATGTTTTTGAATGCCACACAAGTCAGTATAGTGTCGGTAGCAATAACGGGACGTAAGCGAAATACGAGTCTCGCTTCGGTCTTAGTGCATGCGACATAATGTGTTCTTTACATGTTTTTATTCGTTAGACTAGAATAATATGAACCGCATTGTTATATGTACATTGTACATTCTGCGCAAGGGCGCCAATTATTTATTAGAAACACATACTTAACACAAAAATGCAATTAAATCTAATTTGTTGACACAAACCCACCAACCCATCATTCACCATATTTTGGCAATTGGCATGCGATTAAGGTTAGAAGCTCAAGTTGGTCAACCCGTCAGTTAAACTAATCCGTAACGTAATTCCGTAATTGTAGGAGCCGTAGTAGAAAAAAACTCTAAAGAATTTAAATAAAACCATATCAGGCGTAGACCACAAATCCACCATACACCATACCTCACTCGGCGTCATGCTATTAAAGTTAGAAGCCCCGACACCTCGGCCACGAAACGCACGCTCGCTCGACGCCGACCGCCACACATATATTGGTCAGCTTTAGCGAGCATGCGTTCCATGGCCCTCGGGCTAGAAGCGCACCACACGGGGGACGGGGGACGGGGGACTGACCCGTTGTTGTAGGAGCCGTAGTAGAGTTGCTGCTGCGGGGCGGGGCGGGGCGATACTGACCCGTTGTTGGCGTAGGCGGGCGAGCCGTAGCCGTAGGGCGGGTAGAGCGCGGGCGCGTACTCCGGCAGCGAGGCCACGGGCGCGGCGGGCTCGGGCGCGGGGGCGGGGCCGGCGGGGCCCCCGGGACCCCCGACACCCCCCACACCGGCCGCACCCCCCACCCCCGCACCCTCCGCGATGGACGGGATCTGGTCCACGAGCGACTCGAGCCCCGAGAGGGACTTGGACGCGACGTCTTGCGGCTTCGGCTTGGCGCCGCTCGCGAACTCGCCCGGCGATCCTGGGAAAATTACACTGTTATAGTATATCGAGATGGTCGTGTTAATGAACGGTGGGTGAAGATAGACGATCGTCGCTTTTTTGCGCATATGCTGGTGCTGTGTCTTTATACAGACTCGCTTGTACGATGCCTAATCTGGATCGCACTTTTCGAAGGCGATCGGGACCGATGATATGACAATTTAAGTTATGCGCGCGGCTTTGCCTTATAGTACAACAGTTATACTCGTCCACTTATATCCATTAAACCATCTTTAGACTTACAGCTACTAAAATAGGGGTTAAGTCGCTCGATGTAAGTGAAACGTGTGGTCCTCAAATGTTCATAGTAAATACATACCGGGTGGTCGCGAGTGCGACGTGTGTTCTGGCGGGCGGAAAGCGGGCGCGTGTGGAGAGAACGGTCCTTCACCTCCGCCCTCCGGCGTCGATCTGAACACAGAATGGTATCAATCACACATGTTTCGTAGAATCAGTTTAAAGGCTTCGGTTTCATTGCGCCTTTATTTCGTTTTACCCATTTACAAAAAATCCTAAAACACAAAACGGAATATCACATTCTCAAAGTATCTAAACTTCAAATCGACGTAGTGTCATTAATAATAATGATGGCATAATTTTATTATAAACTAAATCTTACCTATTAAAATTGCTAGAGTACATGGAGGGATGCTGTTGTAAGTGGTCTAATCGTGGACTGTCACCCATGTTGCTTCCTAAAACGGAATAAATACAATTTTAATTTTAGTACAACGGAACAACTGATACTACCTTCACAAGAGTATCATAATTCACACGATCTAATACATCTGTCGATGATTGATATACTCGTAACAAACTTTGCTTTCACCGGTCCGCGTAAATTGAGAAGTGAGGTAGATGACGTAGATTGCAATGCGGTACTGAAATTATCCCTGTTATAATTGTTAATTTGTTATCGGGAAAGAAGTGACAGGAGCAGTTAATGTAAATCGTACCTTGGTCACGGTAGTGGTAATGGTCTTTATGTGCGGGGTCGTGCAGCGCGTGCGGCGCGTGGTGGGGGTGGGGGTGGGGGTAGGCGAGGCGCTCGGCGCCGTCGTACAGCCCCGCGCCGAACGAGCTCGCCGCCACGCCGCCGCCGCCGCCGACGTTGCTGACGCCGCCGCCGCCGCCACCCGGCGACATCTCGCTCACGCCGGAATTCGTCTGTTGAGAGATAACATAAAGGTTCAACATCGGAAATTTTAAAGGGGATCGTTACAATTTGGTGCCGTGCCCAGGATATGCAGTTCGGCCGGTAGTGCGCCGGCGCCGGTCAGGTAGTAAAACCAACACCAGGTTCTACAACTTATCTTAGACTATTGCTGAATTACTTGCGCGGTGATCTTCTAGTATAGTCTAGAGTTCTTTATCGTATACCAAAATTAAAAAATGTATTCCTCGAGTCTGTCTAAAAGGCTATTTCACAAGTGAATAAACCATTTAGTGATATCGTATAGCGATATGAAAAATAAATACCGTTATGCGTGTTTCAGCGAACCGACCTTGTTATAATCCTGTAGCGACTCATCACTGCCGCTGCCCGGATGCATGTCGGTAGATCCGAGCGGCGATCGCTCCCGTTCGCCACTATCCCCGGCGTGCGGCGGCTCGAAGTCCAACGTGAGTCCCGGCGAGGCGTTCGGTGAAGATATCGCCGCGCCGATATCGCTGGACAACTCCCCGGCGAACGATCCGGCGCTGCCCGTAGAGCGGTGCGGGAGGGGCGGGAGCGGGGCGGGGGAGGGGTGCGAGGGGTAGGCGGCGTTGGGCGTGCGCGGCGCGGGGGAGGAGTGCTGGCTGTAGGGGGTGTGCGCGGGGGAGGGGGTGTACGAGTGCGCGGCGGGGGAGGCCGCGGGGAAGGCGGCGCCCGCGGCGAGGGGCGCGGGCGAGCGCGAGTACGGCCGCGGGGTCTGTGGACAAATACAGCTCGTCAATGTCGGGAGTAATAAAGCTTCTTTATCCGACGATACCTAAACGGTGAAAGGAGTGAAGTAAGTCTAATTAAACAAGTAATTTTATTCAGTATCAAAACTATATGAGTGTCGCGCGTGCACGCGAGAGGGCGTGCATTCCGTGGCCTGGTGCCGGTGTCGTCGGTAGAGTCTCGTACCTGCGACTGCGGCTCGGGCTGGCGGTGGTCGTAGCCGTCCTCGAGGCGCACGTGCGGGGAGCCGGCCGCGTGGCTGTAGGGCGCCGGACTGGCGGCGTACAGCGGGCTGCGGCCCGGGTACACGCCGCCCACCACGCCGCCGCGCGCCGGCGACCCGTACGGGTTGCTGCGCGGCGGCGACGGCGCCGAGAACGCGGCCGGCGACGACGGGTACTGCGCAGAAACGTTACACGTTACTATTACACTATTAGGGTTACCCACACTAGCGTCTAATCAACTCTACGGCTGCTGCTCGACGCAACGTTAGCGCAACTGCGCAGAGACGCCATTTTCCATAGCGTTGATTAGACGCCGACGCTGAAAAGACGCTAGGGGGGGGGGTCTCTATAAAACTCCTTCCTATGAGACTCGAATGCAAATAATAACAGAGTAGAGCAGGAGGAGCGGATTTAAATATCTATGAAAAATTGGGTCGACCGGACTATGCAATCAATAATGTCGACTTCCGATATGATTCGGACGATTTACTTTTTACTTTCGTTTGACCAGATTCTAACTTTTATAAGAAGAAAATGATAGGGATATAAGGATAGGGAGGAAAATGGGGACTCCGTTTGTATGAACAAACGGTGGTCGAGGATCGTGTGTCGGTAGGGAGGGAACTCGGTATTGACCTGCGGCTGCGGCGTGCCCTGCTGCCGCTGCGGCCCCGGCGGCCCCGGCGGCCCCGGCGAGTACCCGGCGGAGCGCGGCGACGCGTACACGCCGCGCGGCGAGGCCGCCGGGAACCCGCCGCCGCCCCCCGCACCACCCGCACCCCCGCCCGGCCCCGGCGACGAGTAGCGCGCCAGACCGAGCGGCGCCGCGACTTCCATCCCGGACTCCATGTTGCCGCCTGCGACCAAAATAACACGTCAACACTCCCGCCCTGATTCACCACGCTGACAAATGTGACAATGGGGTTGGCATATTTTGTGTAAGTAATGTTCCAGAAATGAAACTGGGGACTACTTTTGAAAGGAGAAGCGTGACGTGTCTAAAGGGGCCCACTGACTTATCAGTCCGCCGGACGATATCGGCCTGTCAGTTAGAACAAAAATTTGACAGTTCCGAGTTCCGAACAACTGACAGGCCGATATCGTCCGGCGAACTGATAGTCAGTGGGCCCCTTTAGTCCCCTTTCCTCTTGACTCGTAAACGTTCCGGTGGAGCTTACCGTGCTGGAAGTAGGGCGGGTAGTCGGACATCATGTCCATGTCGGGGTTCTGCGGCTGGGGCTGGGGCTGCGGCTGCGGCGCGGCGGGGAACTGGTCCTGCAGCGCGCCCGCCATCTGCGGCAGCATGCCCTGCCCGGGCAAACATTCCTTTAACATATCATACACCTACAAACAAACGCATGCCGTTAGGCAGAATGACGGTTGCTTTTGTCTACGAGAGAAGGGGCTGCCCATTAATTATGTGACGATTTTTTGAACTCCCCGGTGAGATGTCTCGACCGATAATCTCACGTGTGATCTTTCAAATTTTGTATTTCGAGTAAAAAAGCCTTTGATTTATCAAACATTTTTAGTTTTTATTACAATTTATTAGTAATCGCATAAAAGTAAATACCAAAATACTATAAATTAATAAATACTTTTCCACTTCAATCAACAACGCGTTTCGGTACAACGATAGGTGCTGATTTTCAAAAAATTTGAAAATTTAGAGAAAACGTTTTACATTTCAGTTACCTTACCATAAACCTATAATTTCATACATAAAAAAATATGATGACATTCAAATACCTATTTTTAATGAATAATATGAATATAACATCATATCATTTTTGTAAAGGATATGAATAATAAATACAATTATAATATGATATTTACTTGTTATATTAAGTTGAAGTTTAACTATTTCAGTGATATGTATCGTAAACGTCGAAGAAATTTTACTTCAATCGAGCGTAAAGATTACACGCACACTGCACTTTTTTTTTATATCGAACCTCAAACTTGTTCACACGGATCATGAAATCCAAACGATTGCGCATTTTTATCCTCATTCAGTCAGGTTAGTTATTCTGTATCCTCCGAAGTCCGATGTCCCTTTTTAAAGGGACTGACAAAATTAAATCGTATTTTGAACTACATTGGAATAAAAGGTTCCAAATTCAAAACTGCAAAAATGACTGGGACTTTGGAGGATGCGTGTTCCTGACAGGCACTCTCCGTCAACACAAGATCACTAACCTGTTGCTGCTGTTGTTGTTGCTGTTGTTGTTGCTGCTGCTGTTGCAGCAGGAACTGTTGCTCCTCGGGCCTAATGACAAATATTACATTGGTGCGTATTCGAAAAGAAGTCATGGACACCCCAGGCCAAATGTATGGAAACAAGCTTTACACTACATACCAGTGTTGGCCGAAACGTTAATGCAAACCGTCCGGTCAATTTGTACTGGTTAATGGTTAATTGCAATTAACGTTCGGCCAACACTGCTACATACACCTTATAAAACATAGTCCCCTGCCGCATCCGTCATAATTTGTTAAGGTTTTGTGTATCCCGTGCGACGACGGGGCGGGACGCTTCGCTGGTATGACCATAAACATGCCGTTTTGACTTATTCACGGTGTTAGTAGTAGTATAGTAGGTCACATAAATCTTGTCAGTAGAAAAAGGCGGCAAATTTCAAAAATCGTGGGTTAGCAACACTGTGTTCGAATAATTCCAAAATCGCGTGTCATCTGTGTCTTATCTGTGGAATGTGGATCGCCATCTTGTTTGTTTATATTCTGAATCGTCTCTATTTTATAAGAGAATTTTTGTTGTCACCATTAAGTACCAATATATTAAATAAGATTGTGCAAATGTGAATGAAGTTAAGGTGCCTATAATGTATAATGCTCATTGATGGTAAACATTTCTAAAATTTGAGGTTATGATAATTACTGGAAGAACATTGGAAGAACTTGGGAAGAACTGAACTTTTAAGATTATGTGCTGTTTTTTTTGTTTTAGGGTTAAAAGGCATAAATAAAATTTAAAAGTATGCCTAAATATATCCAATAAGACCACAAATGGAGTTCTGAAAATCGTCCACATATGGGCATGTCTAATATTTTCAGCGACTGATTCGACTTTTTACAAAGGTAAACTTTTTAAGCAGTATTAAGAACCTTGAATATATCGCCTTTCATTCGCAACATCAATCTAATCCTCACATATTTTGTTGCAGGATTAAAACTCGCCCAATATAAGGCGTTCGTAGTATTTTCTCTTTAGACAACGCGGTTTATGTACGTGTACAACGCAACCAAGGCGAAAAATAAACTTATTATTTGAAATTTAACAAAAATATTGAGAGCAATGGTTACGGGTATGATTATTCTTGTAATATTGGTAACTTAATAATATTATTTCAATGAATGACCTGAATTATAGTGTAAGCTAAAGTTAGGTATATATTGTTTACCTTTAAAAGAAATAAACACCAAAACAACAATTGTTTGTTTTTATTTTTAATATGTATAATATACAACCATATAAAAAATTTACAAAGGTATGTGACATTCTTCAGGAAAAGTACAATTATTTACATTAACAAGTGGCATATTTATTATCTTCGAGCTTCTTCAGTTTCTGAACTGGCGTCCAAAACAGCCCCCTATCGCAATGATATTCTGTTTGCTCCCTATCTATGTTTTCTAAGTTTACTAAAACAAAATCATATCAAAATGTAAATAGTCCATATATTTGATATTTAATAAGTCCTGTAATCGTGAGAGGAATAGTTACAGTGATACCCTACCGGTGGCTGCTCAGTGGTTTATACAAATACAAAATTCTTTATTTAATAAATTAGTTTTACAAAATGATCTAAGGGGATGGAACCGCCCAGTAAGCTAAAATATTAAAATCCAGTAGGATATGTACCTGCGGAAGCAATGATTTGTTTCACATTCTTTTTTCCCAACATAATCCGTTTCTACATATTTTTTGATCTTGTCAAACTTGTTAATCACCTATTGATTAACAATATTATCATCGTTTTTACTCCATAATAATAACCATTTCAAAATGTTTCAATAAAGTCTAAACCGCGATCGGCAATTTGAGTTGACGTACGAAGAGCGCGCTCAGCGGGAAAAAAAAAACAGTTTTTTGGTTCGATGTACATTGCCGCTTTTCTTAGCGCAATACTGCATGAATACTGCTCTTTGAGTGTTGCCCCACTTTAGTTTGCTTTACATTGCTACTGACAAGATTTGCTCTTGACCCACTATAGTTAGTTTGCTATAACTGTGCCAAATTTTAGGTCTTTACGTCATTCGTTCCCCTAGAAAAACGCATTAAGGCTCATTTAGACGGCGCGCGAACTCGCATGCGATTTTAGTTACACTGCGGACTATTGAGCTTACACCCTATTCAGCCGACCGATCAAATACCGCAATGTAATGAAACTCGCAGCGAGTTTTCGCACCGTCTAAATGAGCCTTTAAACTGATTTGCAAGACCGAAGTGATCCCAAAACTGATGCGATGAAACGAGGCGCGGGGGGAATTCAGCTTCTGCGCCGAAGCTGAATTCCCTTGGTTAATACTGTTTAAGTTTAGGTTGGAAGTAATGTTTGAGTGTGAGCGTGGAAGTAGACGTCCGTACCTGATCTTCTTGGGCCGCCCCCTCTTCTTCTTGGGCGGCAGGTCGCCGGCGGCGGGGTCGTGCGGCGGCGCGGGCTGGCGCGGCTGGCGGGGCTGGCGCGGCTGCGGCGGCGCCACCTCGCCGTTCTCGAGCTTCACCTTCTTGGGGCGGCCGCGCTTCTTCTTCAGCGGGACCTCCGTGCCGTCCTCCAGGATGATGGTGTCCCCGGGCTCGGGCTCCATGGTGAGTCTGAGGGCGTTTCTTTGTGTATAGTTTTTTTTTCTGTCAAATTCGGTGCATCGGGGAAAGGTTTGTGCTACGTAACTACGTTTCTACGAAAACCGCCGATGCTTACTGTAATGCTTGCGCCGATAGAATATAATGCCTTCCGGAAGGGTTTTTTTATTATGTAATAAAAGTTAAATAAACAATAGTATTTTATACAATCGTGATATAATGGAGAGCTTTTCGGTCGAGTGCCGTGTTAAGGCCCCGAAGTTTGCCGAGTCGCATTCTCGGGTACGAGATTCAAAAGCTTGATTATATCGCTATTGTATAAAATACTTTTTATACGAGTCGACAAAAATAATTATCATATAGGTAAACGAACCAAGAGTATACAGCCAAGATACGTGGGCAGCCGCGATACCTTCATACTCGTACGCGCCCCGGCCGCCGGAGCCCGGCGCGTTGGTCAGCGACACCTCCTCGTAACTCATGAGGCCCTGGTACTTGCTCAAGCTAAATTCAATTTGTTTGACAGTTTTTTTCTCGATTCTGCCCACCGTAGACTATGGAGACTAACAAGCAACGCTAAGCGGTTTTGGTAGTCTATGAATGTTGCTATAATAAGGGTGTCACATGCGCGTTTCTGACATATGAAGCAATTGTTTCCACTATACAACCTAAAATAAATAAATAATTTGAGCTATTGTTTCGTCCTCTTGACCACGGCGAGCTATGATTGGTCAATTTCATTATAGTTGACTAAACCGTTTCGGAATGAATATTATAATTGAGTTGGGAGCCCATACATGAAAAGTACCCAATTACAGTTTGGTATACTAAATCTTAATTAAATAATTACAGTCGAAGAGTAGAAAAAAAAAACAGTTTAAATGGTGCAAAAATTTAGCTACAATTCTATTTATATTTACTAAAATCAAAGAGAATTCATTGTAACAGAGAGGTAAACTCTAAGAAGAAAAAAACGTGCCCCGTAGTTTGACATCCAAAACGGATGGCGCTGTACTGCGGGCTAGTGGCCTCGTGTTAATTACCTGCGTATCTCCATCTCCTCCTGCGGGCGGCGGGAGGTGTTGTCGGGGAAGATGAGCTCGGCCTCGTCGATGTGAGGCACGAGGCCGTTGAGGTAGTCGCGGAACTTCTTGAGCGCCGCGTAGAAGGGTACTTTGTCGGCCGCTCTAGGGAGTTGCGCGCAGCGTGCCGAAGATGACGGCATCACCCACATGTACTGCGGAAAAACTACAGGTTACTAACGCATATTATGAGCCCTGACAAGTTGGACGAAGTAGGTTTAGTCGCGTCCCCTCTTAAGTCGAGCCAAAACGCCGACAAATAACTTTACAAGCTTGCTTGCTTCACAGTCGCAGTGAGTTTCTTGCGCTGGTATCTCCTTGGATCAGAGAGAATACAACCGTTGGTAGTTTTCCTGCTTGACATTAATAAGCGCATTGTAATATGAAAATGGCTAGATTAAGGAATACACCACATTTATGTTGTGCACAAAGGTTGTGTTACCGTGTTGGTGCCGGCGATGGTGTCGGGCTGCTTGCCGAAGCAGAAGTCCTTCTTGCCCGAGAACACCTCGTAGATCAGCTTGCCGTTGAACACCGCCACCTGCAACGACGCACGCACACATTAAATAAACATTCACAAGCCAGAGCCAGACAATACAATCACAAAATTACAGTATGTTGAAAATGGCCTAAGTGGCTTCGAGAAAAGGATGGTACGGCCGTGCCTCTTTGTTTTGCTCTGCTCTACATGGCGAGATAGTGAACTAACTAGTCAACTCTTTGTGAAACATGAAAAATATTTGTTTACGTATATGGAATATCGGGACTCATTCTGTGATTTCATAATGAAACCCAGGTGGATTTTTGGCTTTTAGTGAGTTTTTGTTATTTACAAATATTTGAAAGTGTAAAGTTTCATCTTGTTTTTTTTTAATGAGTTTTCGTACATTTCATTTCAAAACTTCTGCGCTCATCTTACCCGCTGATCAACAATAAACATGAAAAAAAATCTTCCTCAAAAGCATGGATGAGTAAGGAAGGAATTCTCACTCATGTTGTACTGTACCTTGGGGCGGAAGGCGCGCAGTTTATCCAGTAAAGCTGCAGAGCCTTCTTTGATCTCCCGCCGCGTGAGGTCGGCGGACCCCTTGGTCGCGCGACCCACCATGTTCGTGAACCCGATGCCGAAGTTCAGCAACTGTAAAACGAAACATAATATTACTCTTCGAATGAAAACCTAAACGTTTATGGATTTAATGACAATGAAAAAATGGTTTAGGAGGACTGAAAAGCTGTCTGTTCCAGAAATGGTTGTCTGGGTATATCTAGGGGGTAGTGCCCCTTGTGACGACCCAGGGATAGTACCTTGTAGTCCTCGTCGGCGCTCATCTGTTCCCGAGTCAACCCGGAGAGATAGAGACACTTCCAGAAATGGTTGCCGGGGCCCGCGTAGTGGTGCCCCTTGTACGCCGCGAACAACCCGGGGTTGATGCCGATCTGCAATGATACAAAAACCGTTATATTATTCACAATAAAAACTTAAATAGGAGGAAATTATAAGAGAACAGAAGGAAATTTTGGTGAATTCATATCTCTCGTCTTTATGATGTTTCGAGACTGTGAGGGACCAGAAGGTAGTGACGATGGATGGATGTTTCCAAATCATATAAATGTCGTTCTTTTCATCTTGTACCTAGCACATTGGATAACGCATTACCTGCGTCAGTATTGCGTCACCGTACTGCGTAGCCAATACATTTCACGTATATATGTGGGCCGATCTGTCACACGTCCGATACCCACGGTTATGGATTTGTCCCGAAATAAGGGCGATAGCAGTGCGATAGAAACGGCTTGCCCTTTCGTGAGAACGCAGAGGTTATCACGATCGGTTTGAAACATACGAAGCCAGGTGGGTGGAAACACTTAGGTTATATGAATTGTTATTTGAATTAAACCGGCTAGAAGTCACGTTCTCGCGCGCGAGATCATACTTGAAGTTGCGCTAGATGTCGCGCGCGAGAACGCAACTCATGCTAGCAGGTCTGTTAAAGCCCAAGGTCCTATCTACAGTACTAATTACTTTAATAAGATAGACGGAAGCTCCAAACAAACCATTCGAATCGATTTATCAAATACCGCAATGTGATGAAACTCGCACCGTGTAAGTCTTCGGAGACTTTAAGTAACAGCGCTTCAAACACATCAATTTGACAAGATTTTTCTTATATAACGTAGAATAAGATGAGCAATCCTCAAATTTGATTAGCCGGTGGTAATCTTCTTAGTTCTATTAGAGGTATTTAAATCTTCTCGGGTCAGAGGTGTAGAGTTAAAGCCGGCGTAGCTTTATTTGACGTTCATAAGTGCATTACTTCTTTTTCCACTATCTTTTTTTTTTAATCTTCATCCTGGACAACTCTCAATATACATAATAAACCCTTATAGATCTAATACAGCTTAACAATTACGCCACCTGCCGAAGGGTTGATACACCACGTGTCGCCTCCGTATAAGAACATGGCGACATGTCATGTTCTCACGCTCAATTCATCAATATTCGACCTTATTGCGCTAGTAATAAGTCGAGCCGAAGCGTTGGTGTCATCATCGACCTATAGTTGAACATTCGTGACCGTTATTGCAATGAGTTAAGGTTTCTTAGTACTCGTGTTGTTGTTAGTACTGGAGACACCTACCTCGACTATAGCGTGTAAACGTTCACATCTGTGGCTTAGTGTTAATAACTAAATTGAAATGTTTCTTTTAATAGTGATATTTTCGATAAAAGTTTTACTTGGCAAGGAAAGAATAGTTTTACGAAAGAGACGAAGATGGTTGAAAGAAGAGGCTAATATTCTTTCGGTAAAGTCAGCAGAAAATGTTACTAAGCGGGCGAGAAATTCCATGGAATGAAAATAAGTATTATACTAAGAGAAGGCAGGTTATTTTAAACTCAAAATAAGCTACTTTTAATTTCTTACTATTTAATCATTTTTACTACTTTGTTATCGCGGCAATAGAAAACACATTACGGTTCTTTAGATACGCTAACAGACCGACAGTGGAGTCTATTAACAGGGTTCCGCGAGTACGGACAACGGAACCCTAAACCCGAAGTATAGGTATAGGCTAGGGCCGGGCCGTGAGGCGCGGACGTGACAGCAAAGGGCGTCTGGGCGAGAGGTCGCGGGAGGTAACATTCGCAGGCCCTATTCTATACAGATTTCTATAGTCTCATAGCTCTGGTATAATATGACCCCTAGCCTAGCCTTCAATAAATATATAAACATATATTCTAGAACAATTTTACAGTCGCCATTAGATATACCTATAGGAGCGGCCAAGGCTTTAACACTAGCCGATATATCAGATGGCGACTTTACATAGATCTAAAGTAAGCAAAGCTTGTATTATTATTATTACGAGCAGGACATGTGCTTTGCCACGCAGTTAAGTTCGTCACAGACGGAACGATAATATATATTAATATACCGTAAGATACCGACATCATCTTATAGTAAAGCTAAGCACCACACACGACAACGATACCGAAATATATATCGGTGTCTGTCTAGCACCTACATTGTGAGAAAGACGAAGTATACCAAAATATATCATAATATACCGAGCTATATAACATCTTAAGGTATGTTAAGATGCATTGCTATATCGTAATATACCGAGCTATATAACATCTTAAGGTATCTTAAGATGCATTGCTATATCGTAATATACCAAAATACATATTATACAGCTTTGTGTGTGCTCTGTCAAATAATACGTAAAATATATCGTAAGATGCCTTGCTATAAGATATATTTGGGTATATTATCGCTCCTTCGAACGTAGAACATGGTTCACTGGTGACCTTATAACAATCGCTGTGACCTTGAGGATTAAGTGAAAAATGAATATGGATGCGACTAATGAAGCAAGTCTTAACCAGAGTAACACCCAACCGAAAAGTGTCAAATTTGAACTGCGAATACTGTACTGTATCCCGTTTCAATGTGGGCGTCCTAGACTCAAGAACGCCTCTAGTAGTGGATTGGCATTTTCTCGAAAAATCTAGATTTTCGCTCATGTCATCTCGGATATGGGTATATTTGGTCTCAGTGCATTCAGTGTCCTGAACACAAATATGTACTCCTCAGCTCCTCACTGGTCACTGGCGAAATTTCTTCTCTTTGGCGCAAAGCGTTTGTGGAGGGCGGGAATGTTTTTTTTTTCGTACTATAGATATATACACAGTGGAATACAATTCCAGGGTCTACCCTACGGCTAATTGATCGTTCAACCTCCGCGCCTGTGCTCCTCTCGCTGTCCAGCGCTAAACGCCGGGCTGCCACTACGCCAGGAACGCCAGGCCAGGACAGTAACATCCAGCTACACACCGATCCAAGTGCCGTCACCAAAAAGGCTAACGACCCACGCGTTTAAGCCCTAATAAAACACTATTTTTGTAGCCTAGGCCTTGTCACTCATCTGCCCTAGATACCTAACGCTACAAGTGGCACTGTGCATATGGGTACCAAACGAAAGCTAGTGAAAAGACCATTTCTAAAATATATGTAAACATTCGGGTTTTTTGTTTGCTTTAATAAAAGTTACAGTTCAATGTAACAGAAATAAATAGTGTTTTTCAACTTGATGTATTTTTCTTAATTTTCTGATATATGCGGTTAATTATTTTTAGGTATATAATTTGAAATAATCCATTTATTCATTTCCAATTTAAAGCATTTCAAACGTCAACCCTGTTAATTTGTTAGACCAAGTAGTGAAATATCATAGTATGTTATATATTTGTAATCTACTCACAAAGCCCTTTCATTTGGTACCCCACTTAGTATGTTAAAAAAAGAAGAAACTTTGTACTGTCGACTTTATGACATCACAGTAACTACCCCCACCACTTTCGCGCTTGTCATCTCATATATTTGTGTTCAGGACATTATACTGAATGCATTAATACCATACTTACCCATATCCGAAATGACATGAACGGAAAGTAATCTAAAACCTGTTCCGCCGCCCTACTATACAGACTAAAACTGTACGGGAAACCAGGGGGTTTGTCGTACAGTTTTACTTTGGCTAGAATACAAAACTTATTATGACAATGACATACAACATATTATGACATAATATGACATACAATAATGACATACAACATATTATGACAATGACTTTATTTTTTTAAAGAATAGTAGGTAGTGGGCCCCTTAAGAAATCCGCAACGCAGGTTTCGTCCGGTGGTTATAAATACAAATCGGCGACATGCTTCGTCACAAATATACCAATGATGATATCTGCAACAGGCTTCGCCATTTTTTTTTTTTGTATAAATCTTATAAAATGACAATATTTTTAAGGGCTATTTAAGTATATATACATACCATCAATTTGTAAATGTAAATGTTTAATAAATTAATGTAATTGATTGTGTAAATATGTAATATAATGTAATATAATGTTAATAGGTTTTAAGTTTTAATTTTTTTTGCATGCCTATTATAAGGTATTGACATTATCTGGACATAATACTTTTGACTCTACCATCTTATCTGTACATAATGTTAAGCAAATAAACGCATTTCATTTCATTTCATTTCATTTACCCCTTAAGAGTATTTTTACATAGTAAATTTGTTTCTGAATTTGTGGTGCAATAAACGATATTTACCTACTTTACTTTCGCAGTTCTCGACTGGCACGAGCGAGTACACAGGTTTCGTTACTCTGGTTAGGTTTTTTTACTCCGCGTTTCGGTAACACTGTAACGCATGTTTACATATTATTTAAATTTTCCGTGAACTTTCGTAGGTACAATGGCGTGAATTCCAAACGGGTATGTTTATACACAAGGTCCTGAATGTAAACAGGTAAGTATTGCACCTTAAGAAGAGGCCACGTGCGTGTCTAAGTTTTCTCTCAGACAAATCAATAAAATAATCTCTAATGCCGCATAGTGGGGAAAATTAACTTTGCCCTAAATACTGTGACGTTGACTGTAAAATTGTGACGTTTTCAACCAAAAGGTACCACATTGTCGCTTATCGATAAGGTTGATTTCTAATTGAAGCTATATGGAAATAGCGCCTTACTGACAAGCGACAATAAGTACCATTTTGGTTGAAAATGGCACAAATAATCTCTAATTCCGCATAGTGGGGAAAATTAACTTTGCCCTAAATACTGTAAGCTTATATTACCGCTTCAAAAATTGCTTATGAATTGTGACGTTTTCAACCAAAAGGTACCACATTGTCGCTTGCCGATAAGGTTGATTTCGAATTGAAGCTATATGGAAATAGCGCCTTAACAACCGACAATGTGGTACCTTTTGGTTGAAAATGTCACAATTAGTCACTGAACAACTTTAACTATTGGACTGACAGCAGCATCTTCAAAAAGAAACTACTGCTCATTCTACGAACCTACGATGGTTCATTCATAAACCCTACTGCAAAGAAACTCCTAACCCTAGCTGAGGGTAACAGGATGAAAAGAAGAAGAAGATTGCAAAGAGATAAGGTATATCAGGCTAATGTTTAGATTTATTCAGATTTAAATTAATTTATTTAAAACCACATGCAAGTATACAGTCCTAAACCAAAACCACAAACACTTAGACATTAAAACATTTATAGTACTTTACGTTACTTAGTGCGAAAAATAGGAAATTCGCAACGAGTGGCAATAAATTAAAACACGACCAAAGTGTTTTAAGTCGACACGAGTTGCGAATTACCTATTCGCACATGTATCGTAAAACGTTTTAGTACATATGTGGTATTTTCTATAAAAAGGGGCCTTATTGTCGATGTCGCTTACGCCATTATAAACGATGCTCCGATATAAATATTTACAATGCCGCGCGAAGCTGTGCGGCGTAAGCGCCATCGACGATAAGGTCCCTTTTCATAGAAAATGCCCCAAATGGATTATGGGCCTTTAAATTTTCGACATAGTTGCGTAATGAGCTTATTATCGCACTAGTGCGGTAAAGTAGCACCAAAATGTTGTTTTACAATTGACGATATCATAAAATAAGAATACGAATAGGTATATTAGGTACACGTTCGTCAGTGATGACACTGATGACGATAGTATGACCTACCGCACAAGGTCTAGCTGCTAAAATCGCGTGGTAATGGTAAACCAAATGGTTAGCCATACTCTGCGACATGCATGTCATTGTCATATTTTTTTTTATATTACGTCGGTGGCAAACAAGCATACGGCCCGCCTGATGTTAAGCAGTCTCCGTAGCTTATGTACGCCTGCAACTCCAGAGGAGTTACATGCGCGTTGCCGACCCTAACACTCCTCTCCCTCGAGCTCTGGCAACCATACTCACCGGCAGGAACACAACACTATTAGTAGGGTCTAGTGTTATTTGGCTGCGGTTTTCTGTAAGGTGGAGGTACTTCCCCAGTTGGGCTCTGCTCTAGATCTGGAATGACATCCGCTGTCCTGTGCCCTACCACACAAAGCGAGATGTCATTCACAGTGCCCATACCTCTCTTTTGGATGTAGTTTAAGGACATACCCGGGTCCAATCCGGGTCATATGGTACTTTGTGAGCAATGTCGGTAATTAGATGGAATTTTTCTGTCGTTTCGTTATTTGGAAAATGTTCAAAATGGCGGAAATAAGCATAAAGGACTTAAGTGCCAGCAGGGTTTATGGCACTTAAGACGATTGTGACTTCGATGTGGTAATGGCTCGTAAGTATTTTTAGGGTTCCGTACCCAAAGGGGAAAAACCCTATTACTAAGACTCCGCTGTCCGTCCGTCTGTCACCAGGCTGTATCTCATGAACCGTGATAGCTAGACAGTTGAAATTTTCACAGATGATGTATTTCTGTTGCCGCTATAATAACAAATACTAAAAGCTAAATAAAATAAATATTTAAGTGAGGTGCCCATACAACAAACGTGATTTTTTTGCCGTTTTTTTGCGTAATGGTACGAAACCCTTCGTGCGCGAGTCCGACTCGCATATTAGCCGGTATTTTATTTTTTTAAGCTTATGAAGCATATCGCGAGCTCTACAGCTCACACAGCCACTAATAGTATTTAGTTGCTTCTTTAAAGGTGTGACGTGTGATGTGACAACTCGCGGTGATTTCGGCGTTGAGATTAAACAGCGCCACCCCTAATCGGTATCATTTTACTACTGAACTATTTGATTAAACTTTCAAGTGCAACACGGCATGTAACACGAGTTACTAATGGGAGTAATTGGGGCTTGAACATCAAAAGGGAAGCTCTCGATCTGTCACACGTTTTCATAAGTTGTAGTAGGTAGGTAATCACATCGAGTCATTCGCCGCATGAACACAATATCGCTAGCTTGGCAACCTTACGGTATTAAGTGAACTACTGTATGATTGCACTCTCTCACGAAATGTAACGTAGCATCAATTTTGGGTGTCAAACTAAGAGGTATGGTTGTTGCGCCCAAAACTATTTTTGCCGGCGCTAGTTCTCCGTGTACAGTCGCCATCAGATATATCGGAGCGGCCAAGGTGTTCACAATATCTGAACACGCGCTCTAACGCCCAAACAATAGAGGAGCGTTCAGATATTTGTGAACGCCTCGGCCGCTCCGATATATCTGATGGAGACTGTACAAAGATCAAAATGGTCTATAAAGATGCGAATGGTATGTTGGCATTATTGGGATCCGTATACGCTAAACAATTATACATAGATCAAAGCTACGAGTGTCAAAGCGTGTTAAAAGCTTACACAGCGGCGCGGTGGACATCATATCATTCATATCATATAATTTATTCCATTATAATGTGTATGTTATAGGTGGTATGGATCTTCTAGCTTTGGCGCGGAAAGGTCATCAAAGGCTTCTTTTCAACTGAGGCGGAGAGGAGCGGAGATGAGAGGACCAACCAATAGCAATCGCTGTAATCCACATATCTTCTCCGCTCCGATGAATTATAACCAATGCTATTAGTTGATTCTTCCAATCTTCGCTCGTCTCCCCCTCAGTGTTGGTGTGTGTTTGATGTGTGTGTGCGTGCGTGCGTGCGTGCGTGCGTGCGTGTGTGTGTGTGTGTGTGTGTGTGTGTCGGCAGGTATATTCTTGTGTGTTGGCGATCGTACTCACAATGATGATGTCGAGGTTCTCGGCGAGGTGGTCTGGCAGCGTGCGGCGCGCCACCTCCTCCTCGCTCATGCCGTTGAAACGGTCGTGCTTCTTGCGCTCCTTCACCGGTCGGACCTCTTGGCCCTCTAGTTTTATCTCCATCCTGAAAACAAACACATGCGTTATTATAATCCTCATAAATGAATACTTAAGCCTTTATACTCATACTCATTCTTTATTGGTATATATAATTACATGTCAACTTCTAGTTCAAATAACATTAAAAATTAATATTATAACACATTCATTAAAATACATTGGCTAATTGCGAAGGTTTATATTTTCATTAAAATTTCGCAGACAGAAATTCTTCAATATTATAGAACGACCGCTCAACAAGCCAAACTTTCTTTTTGAAGATTAACTAGGTGCGTCTGTTATTATGGATGCATAGATTATTAATATTATTATACACAGAGGGGCCCATCACGTGTATAGTTTTTGCCTTCTATAGGATAGGAGACACTATGCTCTTAGGAATTTGGATCCTGCAATTGTGACTTCAAGACCGCCAAAAAATGTACACTTAAGAGCCCGTTCCCACTATGTCGGATGTCGGTCCGATTTTTAACCGGGTGTCGTAGCGGCAGAACATTTTATATAAAGCTGTTCACACACGAACGACAACGATTTTGTGTCGGATCCGACATAAAATATCGTGTTGTCAGCCCTCCGTCCGGAAAAAAATCGTGTCGGCGGCGCTGTTCACATGATGTCGGATGTAGGACCGACCCCGCCCGCGCCGCACCCCCTGCGCCTCCCGCACGTCAAATGAGAACCTCAAATGGCACCAGCTGCGGTCGTGGCCGACAGCCGACTAGTGTGAACAGAGGCACCGACACCCGATTAAAAATCGTCCCGACAGCCGACTAGTGTGAACAGAGGCGCCGACACCCGATTAAAAGTCGTCTCGACATCCGACATAGTGGGAACGAGCTCTAAGAACTTAGACCAATATAATCATCTATTGTATAAGATAGCTAAGACTGGTGATTCGAGGGACAACTGATTTACTGTCACTCATAGGTTTTGTTAAGGACTGCACTTGTGTTTCAACTTGCAATCTCTTGCAACAAATCGCATGCGATTTTTTATGAGTTGCGGCGTTTGTTCGATCGATTGAATTCATTTACACCTACTTAGTCGGCAATGTATCAAAAATCGCATGCGATTTATTGCAACGTCTGTAAAGCCATTAGACAGTGAGAATTCTGTGGGTACGTACATAGTATGTATTATCACGTATTCTGTGCCGCAGGCTAAAATAGAACGATTAGAGATGACGACACGCACAAGGTAAACTTCGGGAGTGGGTCAATTGTATATGATTGTCTTGAGTTGAGATGTACCATTTCTGGACTCTCTCTACAAGAATCCAGCGAATCCTCGATTGCACGAATCTCAAGGGAAACACCAGATAAAAAACTTTAAACGAGTCCCGTTACATAGATATTGACACAGATAATACATATTCTAAACTTAGATTTAGAAACTTGAAAGCCTTCTTTCAAAAGTTGGAAAGTTCTACTAACTCCAAACCGGGGTCTTCAAGCTATGGCCCGCTAAAAGACAAATTCCATAGAATTTAAAAGAAAGCGGGGACCTAGCCTGGGACCTCGGGACAAAAAGTTTGAAGCCCCTGCACTAAGGGGTGAAAACGGAATTTTTCTCCTTCTAAGCGAAAAACGGATTCTAGTCAATATTTTAATCAGCATCCAACGTATCTGTTAATAGCAGTATCCACGTGGCACGGACAGAAATATCTCGTAAACACCGCGGCGTCTATCTCCCTCGCAATCGCGGGCGTGGGACGCGCGCAAGCGAGACGCAACATCGGTTACGTGGGTAAAGGGGACATACGTTTAGAATTAAGATCGAAAGGGGAGCGTGTATTGTGATTTAAAAACGCGGTTGTGGAAGGTTTTATGTTTATTTTGATGTGTTTGATTTATGATAGCTATTTCAATTTAATTATCGTTACTAATAATCAAAGTTCTAAGAAAGAAGTTGAGGCCCAAGCACAAGCCGACTTTGATGTTTGGCATTATTTGTTAGCTGTCAAGCAATGTGACAGCTGACATATCATTCTAAACATTACAAATGGTTTGTGCTCGCGCTCTACGCAGGTGACCATCGCCGTACATGCATCTCGTGTGTTTCGGCCTTTCAGGCCGTTACATCTGTTTGCCGCTATCACTGTCACATTTCGCAAGAAAGAACGGGAAAGACCATGCGCGCCAAGTGTCAATTATGATCGATTTTGTCGATTTTTATTTATTTTAAAAACGTTGCCTTACAATATCGAAATTCGAAAGCGGTAAAATTACTATTTAAGTTAAGATTGTTTTTTCTTCTTTTTTTTGTTTATGTCACATAAAACCGTGTAAAGTTGGATTAAAAGTCCTAGTTAGAGGTTATCTTAGGAATTAATTGCATCGAGCGAATACTCATAATTCGTGTATCGGAAGCTTATACATTAAAAATAATATAATCAAGAACTATACTTATTATCATATATTTTTTCCACGTCTACGAATATCGACGTCTCTTAGAACAATATGATCATATTGATCATATAAGGAGATTTTTCGCCTTCTGGCTCAGGGAAGGGAACCTCCTTAAGTACGCATTTACGCAATAATCTATGATTTTTTAGCTTTGCAAATAACTTCGCCGCCGGTTTTTAGGGTTCCGTACCCAAAGGGTAAAAACGGGACCCTATTACTAAGATTCCACTGTCCGTCTGTCTGTCACCAGGCTGTATCTATGAACCGTGATAGCTACACAGTTGACATTTTCACAGATGATGTATTTCTGTTTCAGCTATAATAACAAATATTAAAAAACCGGCCAAATGCGAGTCGGACTCGCGCACCGAGGGTTCCGTACTTTTTAGTATTTGTTGTTATAGCGGCAAGCCGGCAACAGAAATACATCATCTGTGAAAATTTCAACTGTCTAGCTATCACGGTTTATGAGATACAGCCTGGTGACAGACAGACAGATGGACAGCGGAGTCTTAGTAATAGGGCCGTTTTTACCCTTTGGGTACGGAACCCTCGGTGGGCGAGTCCGACTCGCACTGGTCCGGTTTATTCTAAAACCAAGTATTGTCGAAATGTGCTCCGTTTTCGTATTGTTTTTGGTAGGTACGAAGCGTAGCAGAAAACCTTTTCTAGCGTAGCGAGCTCTAGGTATCGATCGGGCTAGCGAGGGAGTAGGGTGTAGTGTAGGGATCCCTTAGTAGAGTCTAGTGGTTCCGTCAAGGGATCGCGAGCTCTATGTATCGATCCGGCTAGATTATAGTGTAGGGATCCCTTGGTGAAGTCGACTGGGCCCGTAGAATATAACGAGCGAAACATACTTAGAGAACTAATCAGATTATTTTTATTATTTTTACTTGCTTCCCCTAATGTACTCATTAAGGATCTTATCCAAGAGTGTGACGCCATGCAGGTTCACTGTCGGTTAACAATATAGCTTAAACCTGTCAATGAAGCCATAAGATCTGACAACAGTGACAACTGATGCTATTTAACATGACCAGAGACTTCGGGTTCGAACGCCATCTTGATAGTAGCCTCGTGATTAATTACTTTGTTTTTTGCTCATTAATATTGTTTAAAGTGTAATATCGATAGCTTTATTATACAGTAATCTAATGTAGTAGTGTGCAGTGAATGGAGAATTAATCTCAAAGCGTGTTTAACCACCATTTTGGAGTCAACGGCCGGTAGTCCACGTGCTTCTCGTAAAATCCAGCTATCGGTTTTACGAGTCAACTACAAATAATAACTACCGAACAACGTCGTGCTCTAAGAGCATTTGGTATTCCTACCTCTAACCGTGTCTGGCTAGAGCCCTAGAGGCCCATTATTTTATTATTTACCGTACACTGGCTGAAATATTAATTCGATCCCACGTGGATCCCACTTTGACGTTGGCAAAATCATCGACAGTATCGATGGAGCCATACTACCTAAAGATTGATTGATTAACATGACCAGAAAGGCAGAAACGTTCAAATACTCCTACTCCTGAGACAATCCCGATACCTTCGGCAGTTTCTTCTGGTCTAGACTCGGATCTTTAAGCTGAGCTCTATACAATTTGTTGGAGACCTTGGAGTCAGCATAAGACTACTACTCAAAGTTGTTTGTACTCTGTTGTATCTTGTTAGGAACTAGTCCTTTTTTAAAGATATGAACAAACGTCGCCTCACATAACTCGTGGTTTAGACTTATAGAAAGAGAAAGTATTTCAATAGTGATTATCTTTGAAACCGATCATTTCCGTGACATGACCTAATTGTGATACACTAGCGATATTTTTCTTGACAGCGGTGTTATAATTTTGCCGCCATAGAATGTCTGTCTGGGCTAAGTCTGCAACCACCACCACTAGATGGTTGACAGTCCTCAACAGTGCGCAGTCCTTAAAGAAAAGAGCGTACTCCCACCTTAAAGGCCGGCAACTCACTTGCAACCCTCCTGGTGCTATAGGTGTCCATGGGCGACAGTAATTACTAACCATAAGGCGGTTCGTCTGCTCGTTTGCCTCCTTTATCATACAAAAAGCGATAGTGTGGAAACTGGAAGTGACGCCATACACTTCAAAATCCTATGAAATATGAAGTTTATAGTAGGCGTCATAATTGTCAAGCGAATGTGGTGCATATTTTATTTTATACTACGTCGGTGGCAAACAAGCATACGGCCCGCCTGATGTTAAGCAGTCTCCGTAGCCTATGTAATTTATTAGACACACTACCTAGGTACTCTATAAACACCCAGCGTCCAGTTTTTAAAGTTTAAAAAATGAAATAGCTCTCGTCGACCTTGCGGGGTGCTCCGGGTGACACAATTAGTCTGGGGCGGTGACCCCGCGACCCGAGAGCCCTACACAAACCCACTCCACGATACGGCACTCTCTGGAGATCGTGTTGGGATCGAATGACGAATCTTGTAAGTTTTCTAACAGAGCCGGTAAACTACCCAACTATCCATACTATCCATACTAATATTATAAATGCGAAAGTCTGTCTGTCTGTGTGGCTCTTCACGCTTAAACCGCTGAATCGATTTAGATGAAATTTGGCATAGAAATAGGTTGAGTCCCTGAGAAGGACATAGGATAGTTTTTATCCCGAAAATCATCCCTTAAGAAAGTGAAAAGCGGGGTGGAATTGAGATAATTAACGAAGTGCCTGCTAATTTGTGTGCATAATATGCTCAAATTTAGATTGCTATGAGATTTTTTCCAGGCGCTATTCTTACTCTAGCTGCGGTTACTAAGTCCACGCAGACGAAGTCACGGGCAAAAGCTAGTAGAGTATAGTCCCGTACTACAACCATGGTCCACCCACAAGTTCAATACGAAATTAAGTATCAATACGAAATACCAATGTTCTTTTTGGCTTTGTCTGTTTTTTTTTATACCACGATGGTGGCAAACAAGCATACGGCCCGCCTGATGGTAAGCAGTCACCGTAGCCTATGGACGCCTGCAACACCAGATATATTACATGCGTGTTGCCGACCCTTTAAAAACCTGTACACTCCTTTATTGAAGAACCCCATACTGTAGCCCCTCGGGAAAACCTCGGCAGGGAGCTCATTCCAGTCATTCCACAGCCGAAGCGTCCGCGGGAGGAAATTCTTCAATTTATAAAGTTACTAGCTTTTGCCCGCGACTTCGTCTTACGTGGAATCAATAACAGCAGCTAGAGTAAGTTTATCGCCTGGATAAAGTGTAATAGCAATAATTCTATTTGAGCATAAGCTTAATTGCTTGACAGCCATTTTCAGGCAATTCATTAAATATCTCAATTGACTTCATTGACTTCGGTTACCGCGATAGTTACTCATGAAATAAAACTATGAAAACGGATTATATCGCGTATATTGAATTTATAATACATCCCGACGTTTCGAACTCTTTACAGCGTTCGTGGTCAACGGGTGACTGAGGAAAAATTACAAAATGCAAAAATACCCACATACTAAAATAATGAACAATCATAGACTACAAACTTTAAGGCTGGTTGTACATGCAAAATCGGTTCATAAGGCTAGTTATACACTATAATTATTTTTCAAGTAAAGATATATATATATACGCGATAAAAATAAACTATGCCGGCTCCAACCCTACACCACGGACCCGAGAAGATTTAATTCCCTCCTAAATTGTAGGAGGGTATCCCAATATGGGACCGGCAACAAACTGAGTTTGTAGTCTATGATTGTTCATTATTTTAGTATGTGGGTATTTTTGCATTTTGTAATTTTTCCTCAGTCACCCGTTGACCACGAACGCTGTAAAGAGTTCGAAACGTCGGGATGTATTATAAATTCAATATACGCGATATAATCCGTTTTCATAGTTTTATTTCATGACTTCATTGACTTCATGACTTCCGACATAAAAACTATCCTATGTCCTTCCCCGGGACTCAAACTATCTCTATGCCAAATTTCAACTAAATCGGTTCAGCGGTTTAAGCGTGAAGAAGTAACACACAGACAGACATACTCGCATTTATAATATTAGTATGAATTTTGCCATAGAACTACGACTACGACATTCAGAAATCCCACTACACTTGAACGAAGATAATTTGGACCATAATTGGGAGCTTTTGGATTACCTATATACTTGGGTATGGGTATTAGTTTTACGGAATCTTACAGAATAATATCTTAAAACCGTATTAAAATATTAATATTATAAATATTTTGAGTGAGCGCATCTGTTTTAGTTCGAAAATATCGAGTCTCCTTTACAAATAACTTGATTTAGACAAGTTACATCGTACAGATAATATAATTGTTAGCTTGAAAGAGTTGAAAGTAAGGCATAGTTCTGGAAATGTCGACCCTCACCCCTGTTCATCGGAACGGGAACATCGGTTCGTGAATTTCGCGATTTCCGCGCCTGTATATTTATAGCCGGGCCACAGGTGGATGAATGGACCGGTTGCAGTACCAACGTCGCTTTACATTATTATTTATTACTATCAATGATATTATAACTATAGGTATTTACAGTAGAACCCGCTTTTTTTTTTTTTTATTTATTGATAATGGGAAACAAACAGCGAAAAATGACACATATAGATAATTACACTTAAATACATACATAAGCCAAAACAGTTTCCACTACTGAAATTAGATAATTATGGTTGCTCAGACAAGACTTGTTTGTTAAACTATCTCTAGATCTAGTGCTAAAGAACTAAACAATGCGAATTTGAAACCACAAACGTGACATGCATTAATATAACTTAATTTTACAATAGTAAACTATCAAAATCAATTATATTATTTGCCCTAATAGTAGCAGAGTTATATTATATTATTTGTTCATTTGCTCTTAATTGCAGAAACAAATTTTTGTACTTTATACGATTTCCAGCATAATACGCCATTATACGCCGGTCCCGGCAACTTTAGGCCTGTTTTCATACATTTTTTAATAGAATAGAATACGTTTATTAACGTCACATGATGGTAGGTTACATATTAAGAGAGTGTATAAAAGGAGCGGACAAAAAAAGGACCTCCACTCAGCGTAATGCCACGGCTGGCCGCAGCGCTGATTTTCGGTAGGGACCTAGCGTATAACTAACTTAAGACTAACATTAACGTAACAACAAACAAACAATGAGAGAAAAAACAAAACAACAAACAAATAATGAGAAAAAAATTGTTATTTGTTATACAAGGGTGCAAAGTTGTATTTTACCCGCGAGTGTAAAATTAAAACAAGAGCAGTAAAATACATTTGCGCCCGTGTGTAACACAAAACTTTTCACCTCACTATAGCGAGGAAAGTGCCACATCCACAGGCGTTAGATCATCTTCATCACTGGAATCACTCATTTTTTTACGATATTATAACAGAAAACTCTGGAAGTTGTGTATTTTTACGCAAGTGAATGAGAAAAGGTTTTAAGTAAAAAAATTGTTGACAATGTTGACATTTCTGATGTATGAAATGTCAACGATGCGTTTTGAAATTGCATCGACTCAACTTGTCCGTTCAGAATTATATTTAACATCATTATAAAAAAAACAAACGTTTCTTATAGAATTTTAAGGTTTATGACTTAAAATCATTAAATAAAGCTAAATTTGGTATTTTTTATTAGATTCTCAAACCATTTATTTAATGATAATTAATATCGAACGAACCATTATCATGAGCGTTTTACGTTTCGTTATCTGTTAAGCTACTTAAACACGCTCCATCCAAGGTCAAATTACTTTCCTCACTAGTGGATAAAACGCGTTTTTCCCCGCTTGTATTGAAGGATGAACGACAACTTTCCGAGCTAGTGAGGGGAAAAGACAATTACAGTTTACTGCCGTCGCTATAAGTTTAAATAAGATATATTCATCCTATTGCAATTTTGCCTAGTGCGTGAAGGAGATGAAGGAAGTACTTAATACGACTCACGTCCCACTTAATACACCATCTAAAATTATATTATTAGTATATATTATTCACCTTGCATTAATGTCGACCTTATGTATGCGGGTGGACCATCTGCACGTTTCTGTTATTGACACAACCATCGTATTGTTATGCAATACGCCGTTATGCAATATTTTTTAATGTGTTTATTGCCTCGGGTTTTTTGTTTTGTCTAATATCTTTTGTTGGGTCCTTATCGGCGTGAGTATGATGCCATCTGTTTGACCGTTATGGACCACGGAGTGCAACACATTCTTCCCAAAACGCAACCCTAACGGCCCGGCCACGACATCGCGCGGCGGCGGCAGCGGCGAGCGGCGGCCATAGGTTGGAGCGAGACAAGCGATCGGACCTTTCGTTCCCACCTATGGCCGCCGCTCGCCGCTGCCGCCGCCGCGCGATGGCGTGGCCGGGCCGTTAGTGATGATGACGAAGCTCATGAACAGGAGGTAACACCTCCAATTTTGTCAAATGTTGTCAGTACTATTAGTTATTCTGTGGTTCAGTTGTGGCCGCTTTAAGACGTTATACTGTATCGTCTATGGCTAATAGCGAAGACGCGATCCATAAATTAAATTATATTAAAAATCTTGTTATAGCAAATGCATCGAAATCTCTACGTCAAACTAAAATAAATAATTACTTTAAGTAAAACAGAACTTATTGTTATTTAATACCAACATAAACAGAATTTATTTATCTCACAAAAATACTACAATTATGTAGGTAAAATTATGTTAAGTACCCTAATGTCGATTTATAATCTTTGTTGTGTCTTCCATTCTAAATAAACAAATTACATGAATAATACTAGTTTTTCTATTTACGTTTAATACGATTTTCCGTTTAAGACGCTTTTTTTGTTAGGTCCCCTCAGAATTGTCTTAAGCGCGTTGTACTACTGTAAGTACTCTAAAATTGAAGCACATAACTTGTGACGAGTATACAGTCACCTGGGGCCCGTTTCTCAAAAGCTTGTAGCTTGTAATACAAGTGGAAGTCCCTTTCTAACAAAAGCTGTCAAAAAGTGACATCCGCTTGTATTACAAGTGACAAGCTTTTGAAAAACTGGTCCCTGCAATAGTATGTTACACAACGAAGGGCGCAAAATATCTGACACGTTCTTATTTGTAGAGTCATAGTAGTGTAGAGCCATAAGTGCGTGTCACATATTTTTCACACAGATCCCCGCCCTTGAATTCTTAGTTACATATAGGTATTAATATTAAGACCAATAGAGCGATTGCATCTTCTTTCGCTATCTCATTATGTTTTATACACCATCTACTTCCGTAGTCTGTCGCTGTCACAAAAGATTAAATTAGATAATCTGTGAAATTTCCAACACAAACACCTTCACGCCACGTGCCAGTTTTCCGAACTTAAAGCAACATAAACACTTCTCGTACAACTTTTATACGACGTTTCAGTCCCAGCGGCAGCGAGTTTCAAACTTTTACAGGCCAATTCGGACGTGCATCTAGCTTCATACCGATATTGGAATCATGTCAGTTAGATGTCATTCGCACGGGCGTCTCGCTCGCATTAATACAAGTCAGTACGAAATGAACGCTCGAATGACAGCTGCCGACCTAGCCAGGGTGACAATCGCTATCGCTACGACAACAAAACGCTTTGTGTATCTCTATCACTCTTCCATATTAAGGCTGGCGTCCACTAGGCTCGCCGAGGCGAATCGCAATAATTCGCCTTCTATACATTTACTATGAAACTGCGTCTATTGACGAAGAGCCGCGGCGCGTCGAATCGAATTTACCATTCATAGTAAATGTATAGAAGGCGAATTATTGCGATTCGATTCGCCTCGGCGAGTCTAGTGGACGCCAGCCTTTAGTGCGACAGTGACAGTTGTGTTTCGATCCGATCGTTCCGGAGCGTAAGCGATAGGTCTACCGCGAAAATCGAAAATTAAAATTTCGTTATCTGCCTGTCTTTCGCTAAAATATACAAGAGTGATAGAGAGGCAGTTAACGAAATGTCGTTTTTCGCGGTAGGCCCTCTAATATGATTCTAATATGATTCAAATATGGGTTTGATGTCAGTTGCACGTTCGAATTGACCCGCAAGTTACAATTTGCGAATTGACAGCGATCAGCTGAGCTAATTTGCGAACATTCTCAGGCCAACTTTGATACTAAACTAACTGTGAGCACTAAGGACTAATGGTAACGCCTGGATTTCGGGGAACGTTGGCAAGTTTCTTTGACTATAAATAGTATTGTCTTTGGTATGCGGAATCTGGGAATTTAGTTCGCCGTTTAAACTCGGGGGTTTTAAGATTTTGCTTTGTTGCAATGTCGCGCATTTTTCGCTTCGCACGGGTTACCCAAAACCTTAAAAAACCCAGACAGACGCGACGGGGGACTTTTTTTTATAAGCTTTATAGATTTTTGATTAAGTATTTTGAAAATATTGACAGTACAACGGTTTTGTTGTCTGACTATACTATCTGAAACCGATGAACTGAATCTATGAAAACAAACTGCATTTATTGAGCGTAATGACCGTAGCGTTTTCAATTTCAATGTTTTATTCATAAAATAAACATTTAACACGTCAAATTTGTAACAAACAACATACTAGTTAAATTATTAAGAGGTACATATACATATTTATATTATTAAGTTAGTAAGGTACATTTTATTTATTTATTTAAACTTTATTGCACAAAATAAATACAATGTACAAATGGCGGACTCAATGCCGATCTGATGCCGATACATTTTGTTAACAAAGGTCTCCGTTTTAGTTTTAACTCGGGCATTTTGCTTTCGTATGTCCGCGGATGTTCTCCTCTACAGGTCGCAATTCTTAACCCATGCATAATAGAATCTGGTCACAAATTTTGTGACCAGATTCTATTATAAGAGGGCCAGACACGTATTTCAAAATGAATCAAGATCATTTTGAAATAGGGACTACAGTACGGGAGTTAGAGCACGTTTATCGATCCTGGCTTCAGAGGCCTTTTTGCTAATACAATAGATACGTACGTAACACGTAGGTATATAGTCCTTGCTATAAGGTACAGGTTATAGTTATATTGCACGGAGCAACAACAGACATGTTACGATCGCTTCACGAACACAATGCTCATCAAATAGTTAAGTGCTTAGTCTCCGTTTAACGTCGTAGCAACATAAACACTTAAGGGGCCCACAGACTATCAGTCCGCCGGACGATATCGGCCTGTCAGTTAGAACAAAAAGTTGACAGTTCCGAACAACTGACAGGCCAATATCGTCCGGCGGACTGATAGTCGGTGGGCCCCTTTAGATCATCGATAGACCTTATGCAAATGCAATAAGCTTAAGAATTAATCGAATTTAAACTGTTGTGAGACATACTAACATTAAATCATTTTACGGTTTAGACTCCCTTGTTTTAGTCACTCGCGCGACATGTTATATTATTATGACAAGTGAGTCTAAACCGTAAAATGATTTAATGTTAAGGTTAAGAATTGTCAGTTAACTGTGGACGATTGTACAGTCAGCGTCAATAAGTAGCGGATAACACAACGCTCCTAATGTATCTGGCTGTCTTGTTATTAATTATTTTCCACATCGAGATATATCTGTATACCATTCGTGTTGTAAAGTACCTGTCAAGAGTCTTGTTCTACATAGAGCGATAGAGATGACGATAGAACTTCGAATTCCTAGATAGCTCTGTTCACGTTCAGAGACGTATGCTCGCTCATTGCGAATAACAAGCCCAGATACCGAGGATGCGACGAGGAAAACGCACAGCTTTACGAAAAACGCCCTATTGTCTGACGGTGTGTTACTCGAATTTGAACCTTATTACTGTAAGAAAAAGGTATAAATTTACGTGATGATAGTCGACACGTCAAGTGTGAATGTGAACGTGACGCGGCGAGGCCGACAGATAACGACCGCCTATAATCCTTCCGCTTTCTGAACCTAACGCGAACGCGACAGAAGTTACAGAACTACGGAATATTGATGTAATTATAATTTATGTTCTTTACGAGTTTGGTAGTTAAAGTAGTAGTAGTAGTAGTAGTAAATCACTTTACTGTACAAAACAAAAATTGTTAACATGAAATTCATATAAATTTAGGTACAAAGGCGAGCTTATCCCTATAAGGGATTTCTTCCAGCTAACCTTAGAGTAAATGAGTGGAAAATTCGAATTAGATAGATAGACAAACTTACAGAACGTACAATAATATTTAAAAAGGAAAACTACAATATTAACGTCTACGAATAACTAAAATACATCAATAGCATTATGCAATAAAATAAATATGTACTAGCATACATAAATATATAGTACTAAATAAATATTAAATAAATAAATATATATATAATATATAAATAAAATATATATATTAGCACTCAACCAAATCACAGTTCGTAGGAAAGCCAAAGCTTTTTCAGATTAACTTTGAGTGAACTTAAAGTAAATGAGTTTTCGGCAAAAATTTCATTTTTGGTACAAGCTTTTATCGCTGACTGTAATTTTCTTTCAACAGGCAGCTAATACTCTTCGAGCCAATTTTAATAACCCCAAACCCAATTAGACCAGATACCGATTCGCCAGATTCGCGTTGTTTTATCACAGAGTTCCTATGCCACCTCTTGTCTCCATCATCAGATCAGCTCGATGGTATCATAATATTGCATTGCCACCCAACTTACATAGGAATGCAAATTTTCACCTTCATCGGAAACCGGGAAGGGGGTCAAATTTAACTTGCAAGATTTTATTACAGACAGACAACGGGACACAGGTGAAACAAAATAAAAGCTTGTAAAACTGACGTGGCAAGTTCAAGGCTCATTTATACGGTACGAATTTCTCGTATTTATAATTTGGAACGAACAATCGTATGACGTTATCGTAGGCTCTTAAGGACTACTCGGAACTTACAAAACTGAACTGAAGTACTAAAGTTTTTTTTTAGCGCAGAGTCGCGATCTTAAATTTTTTTTTAGCGCAGTCGCGATCTTAAAATTTAGACTGAGACCAACACTATGTATCTACAGTCAGGTAGGTAAGTAAACCTACTCTTCTTCTTCTTCCTCGCGTTATCCCGGCATTTTGCCACGGCTCATGGGAGCCTGCATGGGGTCCGCTTGACAACTAATCCTAAGAATTGACGTAGGCACTAGTTTTTACGAAAGCGACTGCCATCTGACCTTCCAACCCAGAGGGGGAACTAGGCCTTGTTAGGATTAGTCCTTCACCAAAAAGCGACTGGTAAATATCAAATGATATTTCGTACATAAGTTCCGAAAAACTCATTGGTACGAGCCGAGGTATGAACCCGCGACCTCCGGATTGAAAGTCGCACGCTCTTACCGCTAGGCCACCAGCGCTTCCGCTCCAGGTAAGTATATAGGTACTTACTATAGTAAAATAAATGCATGTCCAGATCTAGCGAACACGCACTGCGCACGCAACGCATGTTTGCTGTAGATTACGCGATTAGCGAACCTTGCATGGGTTGGGTTGTGCTAATTAGGCGCGCAATCTGAAGCAAACATGCGTGCGCACTCGCGGTGCGTTCGCTACCGCAATACCAACTGGCGAACGAGGTTTACGAGGTTGTATTGCTATCTCCTGTGAGTGACCCTTGTGAGTGAAAGAGATGGCATTATGACATGACCTCAGTCGTCAGTTGGTATTGCGGCTAGGTACTATAGATTTTGACGCACCTAAAGACTATAATGTTACGATACGATGCGACATCGTGAAGTGGTAATCTGGGACGTGCATGTAAAATTTAGTTTTTGTATTTTGAAATCGGAAATCTCCCGCTGGACACCCTACTTCTACTACAATAAGATGGTGTCTCGCGTAAATTGAGAAATTTAAAAAATAAACCCTATTACCCTAGCCTAACCTAGACTGTAAATTTGTAGTTCAGTGGCGGCGCGTCAATAAAATAACATTAGTATGATAAGGGCAATCTGGAGCTAATGTGGCTCTCGTTTTTTTTAATCCAGTGCTCGACCGCCTTAAAATTAGGCAAGCCAGTGGGGACCGAGTTTAATGGCCACCCCGCCACCAGAATCGTTTACTACCTTAAACTACAAACTCACCCATTCTCGTCCTTAATCTTCTTCTTCCGCCCTCTCTTCTTCGGCTGGTTGAGCATCATCTGCGGATGCATCTGCATGTGGTGCTGCGGATGCTGCGGATGCATCGCGTGCGGGTGCTGGTGCATCTGCTGGTGGTGCTGGTGCGGCTCCAGCGTGTGGTGCTGCGGGGCGCCGAGCATCGCGCACATCGCGTCCTCTTCCACGAACGAGTAAGGGTCGTCGCATTCACGTTTAACACCATTATACATGTCTTCATCTCTTTTATGGTGTTGTTGATGAGGGTGTTGGTGTGGATGTGGCTGCGGCTGGTAGTGGTGGCCGTGATGTGACATGTCGTACGGCGCGTCAGGCTCGCGCTTGAACCCGTAAGGGTCCGAGTATTTAGGGAAGAATGGGTAATCGGGCTGCGGTTGGGGCTGCTCGAAATGTCTGTAAGGGTAGTGGCGTTGCATCAGCTCGTAAGGTTCTGGCTCATGCTCGGGTTCCGGCTCGAGCTCTTGCTCGGGGGAGGGGTTGTGCGGGGTGGGTGGGGCGGGGGAAGGGTCGTGTGGGACGGGTGGCGCGGGGGCGACGGGCGCGGGGGAGCCCTCGGCGCTGGAGGGCTTGCGGCGCGCCTCGCCGCTGTTGCTCGTCTCGTAGCCATCGTCCTGCCCCTCCGAGCCCTTCTTCTCTGAGCCCTCCTCCCTGTAAACACAAGATTGCAGCTTTAGTATAATTACTTCACTCGAGTGAGCAGCAGAAATAGCTAAGCAAGGTGTACAAAAAACTGACAATGATTTCTGCCTCTAAAAATGATGACACAACTTTATGTGACTCTTCATAAAATTATTCGCATTCTATAGAAAATTAGAAACCTTTTTCTTTCGTATATTGATGATTTTTACTGCAGTTGGCTCTCTTCAAAGCTTGCCGAATCCTAGGTTAGGTTGCTAATGTAGCTATCGATGAGATGACACACTTTCGCTTATGTACATCAGCCGACCCAGATTCTAAGCCCGTAAAATCAGACACACATTCGGCTCTAAATATAGCGCCGTATTACACCTATGGAATATCAATAAGATTAAAAATAAAACACGACACGAGTTGAACAGCCTTTAATGTAAACAAACAAACATACACGTCGCGTCGTTTATTATTGATAAAAGTACCTGCTTATTAATAGTTATTTACGATACAAGTGCGAAATTCGCAACGAATGGGGAATTTTAGAACACGACCGAAGGGAGTGTTTTAAATCGACGCGAGTTGCGAATTACCTATTCGCACGTGTATCGTAGCAACGTTTTACAGTACTTACATTATGGCCCTTTAAATTTCCACGTAATTACATAATGTGCTTATTATAGCACATGGTGTCGTAATGTAGCACCAGATGTACTGTAGACTATTATTTACACGTTTTAAGACGATGGGCATCGGCTATTCTACTGACATTCATTCTGGCAGTATCGAAACCATTAAATGAACGTCTGTAGACCGTATGCCTTTGAAATAAGGGCGACAAATGGTAAAATTGTGTCAACGACACGATGGTACACATTGTATGAATGGAATATTGATGAATAGAATAGAATAATTTATTCGCAAGAATATGTAATATGTAGAAAGGTGTCCTTACAAATATAGTGAGTAACAATAACTACTGCCATTTGGCATGCAAATTTTGGAAACATCAACAGCATAAGAATTAAAATCATTTACATGTCAAGATACTCAATAATGACGAAGTAACATGTGATCACTTTCGTTTAATGGAAGCGTAATTTTAATAAGAGGGGTAATTCTTCGAGCGTTTTATCGTCGTTTTATTCATACCATGATTACTTTATTGCTATTATAATCGGTATCTTTCAATTACCAGTGTCCACGCTGTTTACTGACAAGATCCACCATAATGCCGTCTGTACAGTGTACACACTCGTTAAGTGCCTCTCGTCGGGAGTCTCGGCAAAAAAACCGACCTAAATCGGAGAATGGCGAAACGAGACGTCAGATGAATAAGAGCGAAAAGAGCCCAGTTCTTCATGTTTTTGAGCCGATCGTCCGCGATGAATTCAAATATTTTTTGAAATTTCTCCGCATTCAGTATATATGCTCGTATCTTCAGTCTTAGTGCATCCTCAGCAAACAATTGTTGAAATCCTTTCTCATAGTTTGATTCTTGCAGCGTTTACAATAACAAGAACCATTAGATCAGCACGGTCTTGGCATTTTAATTACCATAGCATTTCTCTCCTACCTTATAACACTCGAACTTTACTCGAAACATTTCAATCAAGTTTGCAGGTTGCAACAAAGGTTATTACCAAAGGTGCAGGTTTTACCTAACGCCGCGCCGACATCAGAGTGGGATCGTCTTTTTCTCCCCCTAGCTAGGTGTCCCTGTCCCTAGCACCTAGCAGCGTGGGAGCGAAGCGTTGCGACGTTAATAATAAATTGTCCCGTTCTGGGTTGGTACCAGTTTTATAATTGAGCTGTTGCCACTTGCGGTTGACATATAGGTATTATGACATTTATAACAAACAAGATACACGGACATAAATAGTGGGGACAAAAGGAATATTTTTTTATGTAAAAAAAACTGTTGTTACTTAGATCAGCACATACAGATATTTTATTTATTTAATCAAGATCATCAATAAGAGCTATGCTCTTGTCGGTGGAGTAATCGTCACTTCTCTTAGCTGGGTCAGCCTTTTAACTCCCTCGTACGACACGACAGAAACTATCTTTTATTTGGCTGAGATATGTGAGCCTGGGCCTTCCTCTGCGTCTTTTCCCCTTAATCTTGCCCTCCAGGATGTTTAAAAAAAATCTATCGTGCGTGCCGTATCAGGTGGCCAACCATCTTGCCCCTTCTATTAGCTATTGTGTCTAACAGGCATCACTTCTCTTCTGCCCAGGGTTCGGAATTATCCAGATAATTATAGTCTGATAATTATCGCGATATATATATCCGATAATATATTAATTATTTTTAGATTTAATTTCCACAATAACAATTACATCACATACAAATTACATTTAAAATACAATAACTAATCTTAAATTAAAATAAAACTAAAACCTTATAAAATAAATTACAACTAAATTAGAACTAACTAAAAAAGTCCTCCAGATCTGATCCTTGCGGAAGGGTGCCCATAAGGGTGCAATTCCGATCCCTTGGCCAAGGAATGAGCCAGCTCTAGGATCTCTGGTGGTGTCTAGGAGCATCTTCTTCAAATATTTAAATAAACTTAGTGCCTCCTGACCCCAAGGTCCCAGAGTCTCCACCGCAAACGCCGCAAATAAGTGATTGCTCGATAGTCCAGCATATTTGCGGCGCTTTAGAGCTTCAGCTGCTGCCGCCGCTCCGCCAGGCCTCAATGAAGTAGCGGCTAAATGGGACGGCGCCAGAGTATCCACACAAGTTGCATCCCAGATAAGTGGCCGTCCCATCCGCCAGGGAATAAGGGTCATTCCGTCGGGCCTCTTTCCGTCGTCGTCGATAAATATCGGATCGTCGTCGTCGTCGTCGATAAATATCGGATAATTATCCCAGGTGCTATATTTTTTTCTTTGAATTCTTTAGTACTTTAGTAGTTTATTTATCAGACATAAAAATCACGATAATTATCAAGATAACTATCATTGACAATTATCCTTTCGAACCCTGCTCCTGTCATGCTCAGTACCCCTTCGTATATACGTCTTTCTTTCCGTCCAGCTAATCCTTAGCATCCTCCGCCAACACCATAGGCCTCCACAATCGTCCTCTGTCCCGTTTTGTCATTGTATTTATTTATGTCGTTTATAACGGCACTCCCTCATTTTGTTCTGCAAGTCGATGCAAAGTAAGCTTATTCGGACTCTACACGCTCTCCATCCATTCTTCCACGAAAACTGTTGTAAACGATGCGCGGCTTACATAAAATAGTAGCAGTATATTAAAACAAACAGGTAGCCATGCAAGTGTAACAGCTGATCGTACTATGACTACTATGTATGTAATGGTAGTAATACTAGTAATAACCGCGCTGAACGATTTCATTCAAGCGCTCCAATTAATTCTAATATGGCCGCCGCGAGACGCTCCTTTGACGTGTTGACTTTTTTTCATTAGATTTAGTTTTTTTTTTATTCCATTCTTTCTCTCTATTGAATGAAACTGTATTTAGGTAAGTACGTTTCGGCGGTTCAGTTTACATTAAATACATTATAAAACAAACATGTAGGTAACCATAATACCGGTAAGAATAACAGATGATTGTACTATATTACTTATGTAATGGTAGTAATAGCCGCGCTGCATGATTCCATTCAATTCAAGCGCTCCAATGGGGTTAGCAACTGTCAAAGGTTTGCATAGATGGCGCCATCATAGCTTGCCCGGCATAAAATTCCTTTAAAAAAACAAAAATTTGACACAATTCTAGGGATTGACAGGGCAAGCTATGCTGGCGCCATCTGCGAAATATTTCGACCTGCCAACCCCATTGATTCTAACGTGCCCGCCGCAAGACGCTCCGTACAAAAATTTATTCACGAAGCATTTATGGGATGACTTCTTGCAAATCTGTTATTTTTACATTAGATTTTATTCATTTTTACATTCTTATTCAATAGATTCAATTATTTCTCTCTTAATTGGATGAGACTATATTTAGGTATGTTTCGACGGTTCAGTTTACATAGAATACATTATAAAACAAACATGTAGCCATGTCCGTAAGAGTAACATCTGGGGCCCATTTCTCGAACCAATATTATTAGTCCACGAACTGTCAAGTCGTATGGGTTACCAGGGCATTCAGGGCAACACACTAATAATATTAGACTAATATAACAATAAATGGGCCCGATCGTACTATGTAATGTTAGTAAGTAATAACTACGCTATGATTCCATTCAAGCGCTCCATTTATGTACCTATAATTTAATTATAATGTGCCCGCCGCGAGACGCTCCTCTGACGCGTCACTTTTACTTTTTTTACGTTATTGGATAGATTGAGCGTTTCTTTTTTTTGCCATTTTTTATGTGAACTTTTTTGCCACTTTTGTGTTATTTCTAGTCAGGATCACGAGCCCTTTTCATCGTTATCGGAGAAAAAAAAGTGTCCCAAAATTTCCATACATTTTTCAAACTTTCCTTTGTGTTACCGTCATACGGAATATATGGGGAAATGGTAATACAATAGGAAAAAACCTTGGGACATTTTTATCCCATTAGGATCGAAAGAGCTCGTGATTCTGAGTAGAAATAACACAAAAATGGCAAAACAAAAAAGACACGCTCGATTACATTATTTTCTTTTACCTAAGCGTATATTGATTTTTAGGTAAAAAAAATACTATTTGAGTATGATTAATATAAAAATTGGTTTAAGCGACGTTTATTCCCATATCAGTTTTATCCTTACTTCATAGTATTTAATGTAATATGGATTATATGGAATTGTGATAATTAATATAAAGTAAGATCAATGCTGTGGAGAAGACCGTCTATCATGTGGGGGTAAAACTGGCATTTTACGGTACGGGGGTACCTATCTATAAGAAAAAATATTAATAATTATGGAGAGGTAAAATGGAGTTTTCTAATAGTTAGTCAAAGGGGTCACAGTACTAAAAAGGTTAGGAACCACTGGTCTAGATGCTCTTTCGTCGATTGTAACTGTTATATCTCTAATTAACTTGGTGTAATTAATTAATACGACCAGATAATATTTCATATACAATGCTTTATTTTATATCACACGAAAACAGAGAGATGTTTTTTTTTTTTTTTATACCACGTCGGTGGCAATCAAGCACACGGCCCGCCTGATGGTAAGCAGTTACCGTAGCCTATGAACGCCTGCAACACCGGAGATATTACACGCGCGTTGCCGACCCTTTAAAAACCTGTACACTCCTTTTTTGAAGAACCCCATACTGTAGCCCCTCGGGAAAACCTCGGCAGGGAGCTCATTCCACAGCCGAAGCGTACGCGGGAGGAAATTCCTCTTAAACCGCACAGTACGCGACCATTTAGGTGCTAGGGTGTGAGGATGAACACCCTGCCGATGGCGAGCGGTGCGGTGATAGAAAGCGGCCGTTGGCATCATGTCAAACAATTCTTCAGAGCACAGCCCATTGTACAAGCGGTAGAACACACACAAGGAGGCGAAGTCTCTCCTTAGACTTAAAGGTTCGATACCGCTTGATGTCATTGACAGTTCCCTCCATATTGGCGGGAGACTGCTTGAGTTGCCAGCTCGTATATAGATATAACAGTAACTCTTGCGTTTGTTTGTACACATACTCCACTTACAGAAGGTCGATGGACCAGAAGGAGCAAAGCTCTTCCTTTCTGACTGTGTCTGAGCGAAGTACTTACAGTCACGGACTTTAATTGTTGAACCATTTAGGGTTCACTTTACATTGGACATTTCATACCGTTAGTATTGACAACCAAATTAGCTTGAACCTGAGATGGGTCAACAATTAAAGTCTGTGATTGTACGTCAATGTGAAGTCCAAATGAGATCATTATATAGACATTTCCCCACATCTTTTTATTTTGCCATGGTTCCATGCAGAGTACATTAGTGCCATAACTGCTAAACGTACCCGTCACCTTCAAGTTCTAATTCCGTTTTTATTTCAACGCAATAAAGTTTCAACTCTCAGAATATTCTACAGCATAGAGTTTCTTATCAAAACGCATTAAGTCCTTTTGCCCGGTCTAGAGGATCTTATTCCACCGTGAAAAGGTTCACAATGGTACAGCCAGAGTGCAGTGGGGGCTCCGGGCGCGGGAAAGTCGATTTCTGCTGAAACCCCCCCCCCCCTCCCCCCTACCGCGCCACCCTCAGC